>NC_053489.1:16667165-16968572 GCF_905171775.1 Rana temporaria | reverse complement strand
AAATCACAGATGTGCAAACTCTCCGGGGGTCTTCTTCTATGTTCGCCGCTCTCCGCTGTTGACTCGGCGCACCCCGGTTCATCCTCCCGCTGTCCGGTGCCTTCTCCTTCAGCGCTGAACGTCGTCTTCTTCTTCTGTGCTGTGACGTCTTCTTCTTCTTCTGTGCTGTGACGTATTCTTCTTCTCTTCTCCCGATGTTGACACGTCGCCTCTTCTCGCTGCAATGACAGGTGCGCGGCTTGCATCTGACTTATATAGGCCTCACAGTCCCATCATGCTCCTTACCTACCCATGTGATACCTACCCACGTGGGGTATCACATGGGTAGGTACGGAGCATGATGGGACTGTGAGGCCTATATAAGTCAGATGCAAGCCCCCCCCTGGTGAAAAGAGCTAAAGAAGACAGGGGGTGCCTCCGGAGCAGATTAATAAATTATTTTAAAAACCCCTTTGTCGTGTTTTTTTAACTTTAACATTTTCCTCCAGGTGAATGGGTAGGGGTACGATGTACCCCATATCTGGGGTCCCCCTTATTAAAGGGGGCTCCCAGATTCCGATAAGCCTCCCGCCCGCATACCCCGACAACCAACGGCCAGGGTTGTCGGGAAGGGGCCCTGTCCTCATCAACATGGGGACAGGGTGCTCTGGGGTGGGGGGGCCCCGCAGTGTGCCCCCCTGCCCCAGAGCACCCAACCCCCCCATGTTGAGGGCATGCGGCCCGGTACGGCTCAGGAGGGGGGGGGAACGCTCGCTCGTCCCCACTCCTTTCCTGGCCAGCTGGGTAGCGTGCTTTGGATACGGGTCTGGTATGGATTGTAGGGGGACCCCCTACGCCGTTTTTTCGGCGTAGGGGGGGTCTCCTTACAACCCATACCAGACCTAAGGGCCCGGTATGCTCCTGAGGGGGGAACCCATGCCGGATTTTTATTTAAAATCCGGCGGGGACGTCCTCCTCAGGATTCATTACAAACGCCGCACACGTGTAGAATTGGCGGGAATCCAAGTCGGATCTCCCGTCGCTTCTATGACGGCTGTGTCTCCATCGCGGCAAGCCAGCTCGGCGCTGGCTCTCGCGATGGGGCTCGTAGGTGGTCAATCTCGCCGAGAAAGGGAGTGAGATTGACACAATATCGCGGTCACCTACTGTATGTAGAGCTATAATTCAAACTAACTACAGACCGTCCACTGCGTTCTTATCAGGTTAAGATCCTAGCACTGAGGCCCACAAAGATTCAGGAATAGGATAGGCAGTCTTCAGGGGAACCCAGATCCCTAGAAAAATCAATCAGTTACATCAGCATGAGGGGCTTGATAGCTGCTGATCTAGGACTGATTAATTTTGATAAATGTAAATGTAGTTGAGAGTTGTGAACCTCAGTAGCTCGTGAGGAACACAATATCCCATTACACAGCAACAGATTATGCAATAAAAGGCATTACCTTAAGTGGAGGGATCTTGCAGTATAAAAGATAGGCTGCACACAGACTTTAAGATAACCAAATTAATGTTTTACTTAAAGAAGAACAAAAGAACATGAGTAAAACAGTGATACTCTATTTGCAGATCCCTGCAGTATCAGTGACAATATCAACGTGTTGGCAGAAGCTAGGCTGCAACATCAGATAGACCTGTGTGAGCTCACAGCAAGGGGGTCTCCTTCAACAAAACATGCATATTAAAACGCCCTCTTGCCAAACCTCACCCAGCTCTCACCTCTCTACAATAAAATATAAAACAGTAGAACGGATTAAGTATAACGTATTAAAGTAGTAGAACTGATTACTCGGCCAGCTCGCAATGCAACCAATATAATGAATATACAACTCTAAACAGATAGTCCTTGGGCATTATAGCTATAACTAATTAGGATGGCCTGGGGTCCCAGACCAAACTTCAATACAGTCTCCTTCTAACAGTTTGTGCACTTGTTCGTTGGCATGCGGTGGCGCGCTAAGAACAACTTGTAATCCAGTAATGTAATAGTAAACTGATAACGTTTCCTGGATAGTCAACCCAATAACATGGATGTCAGCGATCTGCCCTTTCACAAACAAACAGTACTTTCAGGCAATCTCACCCAACTGGCTTAGGCCTTGTCCCTCTATGGCACACCGTCCAATCGATCAGCAGACTCCGGTCCTCAGACAGGTTGCAGGGTTACTGGGATCTCGTCCGACGGCTCCAGTAGAAGCTCCGTCTCTCTGTCTCAAAGCCGCCCTGCCCGGCATATGTAGGCCTCAACTGCGGCCTACTCCCATGGAGACACTCCTGCAGTAGAGTGACCAGACATCCCCGGTTTCAGGGGACAGTCCCCGGATTGAGGAAACTGTTCCGAGACCAAGTCTGTCCCCGGTTTTGTCCCCAGATTGGATTTGAACAGGGGTTGGGGCGATTTCAAAGACAGTCAGTGCAAAATAAAAAAAATACAATTCTGAATTACACCCCCCCCCCGCTCCGCTGGTCCTACTATCTTAGGGGGTCTATTTTTTCCATTATCTGTGCCTCTTTCTGATGATCATGTGGTGGTCGGAGCGGAGGGACTATTTCTTCAGTTTCGGGTGCATGCCCATTCAGCTCTGCTCGCATGTTCTTCTGCCTTGGCTCAAGTCCCGGCCAGCCACCTGCCTGCTTATCTTGTTGCCTTCCCTGGCAGAGTGATCTTCCTCCGCTCCCCATCCAGTAGTAGCCGGGGCCCGGAGAGTGAGACTTGACAGGCTGTGAGGCGGGCGGCAATGGGCAGAGAGTCGCCGATTGCCGCCATTACTAGTATAAAAAAAAAATGTCCCCGGATTTCATTTTAAAAATCTGGTCACCTTATCCTGCAGTGTCCTTCTGGGTTGAAGAGGCGGTCCCGAGAGAGTGCGCCAAACACGTCCTCTCCCTTAAATGACCTCCCCCTGCAGGCGGTGCGGAAGGAAAAGTATCTTGGGGTTGCACAGCTGCTCTCTGGGTAATGCAGTTCATTACAGGCCAGGGCAAATGGAGTCTCTTCTCCTACTGAACTCAATTCCGCAACATTCACTGCAGTACCAGAACAGAATGTAATCAACAGGTGGCTGTAACCCAACTCAGCCACTGGAGGGAGCTGAGATCCTTCATGATCAGCAATCGTATAGCTGGATTCACGTAGACGTGCCTAACGTTAGGCAGGCGTAGCGTATCTCATATACACTACGCCGCCGTAAGTTAGAGAGGCAAGTGCTGTATTCACAAAGCACTTGCATCCTAAGTTACGGCGGCGTAGCGTAAATGTGCCAGCGTAAGCGCGCCTAATTCAAATTGTGAAGAGGTGGGCGTCTTTTATGTAAATAAAGCATGACCCCACGTAAATGAAGTTTTGAACTAACGGCACATGCGCCAGCCGTGAACGTATCCCAGTGCGCATGCTCCAAATTACGGCGCAAAGACGTGAACGTAAATTACGCCCAGCCCAATTCGCTGACGACTTACGCAAACAACGTAAATATTTAAAAATTTTACACGGTTCCGACGTCCATACTTAACATTGGCTGTGCCATATTTTTGGTGGAATATCTTTAGGCCTGAAAACGCCTTACAGAAATGGCGTATCTTTACTGCGACGGGCAAGCGTGCGTCCGTGAATAAGCGTATCTCGCTGATTTACACATTCTAGGCGTAAATCAGCATACACGCCCCTAGTGGCCGGCGTAAATAGACAGCTAAGATACGACCGCGCCGTACGTAAGGCTTACGTCCGGCGTAAAGTTAAGCCTCATAAAGCAGGTGTAAGTCATGTTAAGGTATGGACCAGGGAACAGCCGTCGTATTTTACGTTGTTTACGTAGTAGTACGTGAATAGGGCTGGGTGTAGGTTCCGTTCACGTCGTAGGCAGTGATTCGACGTATCTCAGGGAGTATTTCCGACGTGATTCTGAGCATGCGCACTGGGTTGCGTCCACGGGACGGTGCATGCGCCGTTTGTTCTTCCCATCATTTGCATGGGGTCGCGCTTCATTTAAATGGATCACGCCCACTTCCACCTACTTTGAATTAGGCCGGCTTACGCCGAAGAATATACGATGCGCTAGCGCAACGTTGGGAGCAAGTGCTTTGTGAATACTGTGCTCGCTGTTCTGCGCTACGCTGGCATAGCGTATATTCGATACGCTACGCCGGCATAACTATGCGCCGAGGTACGAGAATCTGGGCCTATACATTTTTGACTATGCCTGAGAACAGAGTGAGTACAAAAGGACAGGGAAGATTTAGGCTAATACACAGATTAGGCTTAATAAGTGTTAACGTGTTATGTTCCTTTAAGATGCCATGATTTTTTTAAATCTCCGAAACACTTCTGCTGCTATTGAAACGCTACCTATGTTTACCTAGCAATATAAACAATAAGTGCACAAATTCCTTTAATATTCCGGCATGCTAAAACATCCCATCACATATAACATGTTTCCCTTATACTCTCCAAGAGGAATCACAGGAATGTACACATTTTTTTTCCTCTTCACAAGAATGTGAAAGGAGGGGTCTCTGTGGAGAAGTCCCCTCCATCCATACGCAGTATTAGAAAAATCAATCGGACTTAGCCAATGGACCCCCAGACACCGACTAATTACTCGCCACAGAGAGCAGAATAAGTGAGAATAATCGTTCCTCACTGTCGCCACCCTTCTGCTCAAAGTGAGTTCCACGTCTTTTTGATTGGAAGTCCACTGGACTGTTTTACAGTAATATTAACTGACCCTTACTGTCAGCATTTATGGACCTCACATTAACTTATAGAACAGTTTTTTTCCTTAGGACTTCTCAGAGTCTGGAGCTCCCCCAGAGCTCTTTCTACTACTGTTTCTCACAACAGCTATAGGACTAGTTGGTACTGTCAATGTTGGGTAATAGGGTGGGGTTGAGTTGGCATCAGTATGGGATATAAACTTGACACATTCTTCTAGGGAATATAGGGAGGTGGGTTTCCCATTTAGGGGCAGGGGGCACTCAGAGAACACAAGAATCTCTGTTTCTCTGCAGAGTGCAGACCCAGGGTTTCTTTGTTCCGAGGGTTTTCTGAGACCCATGCAACATATATTTTAATTTCAATAGTTTTTTATTAAGGTTTTAACAGGTTCCATAACATATTGCAGACATTAGAAAAATTCCACATCGCAGTGCGGAAGACATCCAGTAGCACAATGAAATAAACATAACTCCAGTGCAAACTAATGGGGTTAGATTTCATCAACGAAAAACAATGTGGCATCATTAATAATGAGATGGGATATAAACATACAAACCCCTAGTGCCCAATAACTACTGCATTGGTGAAAACAGGACTTGCCTTCATCAAATGTCTGATAACTTTGATTAACATTCAATTATCATAACCAATAAATTTAAGTTTAACTGGATGAGAAATAGGTAAAAAAAAAACAAAAGGGGGAAGGTGGAAGAGGACAAGAAGCATAGAGAAAAGTGGGAAGGGGGTGGAGAGGCGTAGTAGGGCAGGGGAGGGGGAAAGGAAAAGGAAAGAAGGTGAGAGAGAGTGGAGCCTTAACTGGACCAGCAAGTCGTATATTAGAAATTAACGTTACAGTCGGAGATCGCCAGTGGAGACAGATCTTTAAGACTGATACCAACTATTCCAGGGTTCCCAATATTTTCGGATACTAGATCTACCGCTTAAGCCAGAATCAAACATTTGTTCGTAGGTGCCGTGGGAGTGAATTATTTGGATCGTTTCGGTCAGGCCTGGAGGTAGCGGATCCCTCCAGTGCCGGACCAAAGTCAATCTGGCCGCCAGCAGTATATGGGATAGTAGGATCCGTAAGTTGTGAGGTACCGAGTCCATTCCCAGGGATAGTAATGCCATCCCTGGTTCCTGACTCAACGTTAGGCCCAATACTTGGTTTATCAGATCAAACACCTGACTCCAGTACCGGGTGATCTTGGGACATCCCCACAATAAATGATACAGTGTGCCAGAGTTCCCACATATTCTCCAACATAGGGGAGAAGCCCCAGGGGCAAATTTCGATATACGGTAAGGTGTGAGATACCAATGAAGTAGGAATTTCTGAAACAGCTCCCACAGATTGGCACTCCTGGTGGATGAGTATGTGACCTTGAGAGCTGCTTTCCACTGATCTTCCAGATACACCCTGCCGAAATCCATCTCCCATGCTCTCATAGGGAGAGACTTCTGGAACACACATTTATTTTGTAGTATTGAATAGAATAGCGAGATGCCCCTGGTTTTTGGTAATTTAGAGAGATAATACTGGCTAGCCTGCCATGGAAGCAGAATAGAAGTCTCTTTAAAACTTTTCAAGAAATGGCAAATTTGCAGGTACATGTAATAGTCTGTTGAAGGTAGAGATAGTTCAAGTTGGAGTGATCTAAATGTCTTGAGGGCAGGTCCTATATATAAGTCTGCTAACGTCAGCCTACCCCCTGGGTCCCATTTAGCAAGTGATATATTAGGTATGAACATCGATAAAGCTGATAGAGGAATCATTAGTGGCACGGGTCTTTGTTCAGGGGATGTATGTAATATCAGAGATCTCCAAGCCGCAATAGATCCTCGGATCGTTGGGCTCATCATGGGAGATGGGTGGGGCAGGAAGACACTAGATAATAAATAACCGTAAAGATCTTCCCCTGGAACCTGATGCCTTTCTAATATCGACCAAAGATTAGGATTCGGGTTTGAGGAGGGGAACCATCCCTTTAGCTGGGCCAGGAGAGAAGCTCCCCCCTACAGATCTATGTTTAATTAGCCGACTAAATGTGCAGCGAGCCCGCTTGCCCCCCCATAGGAACTTATTAATCAGGGATTGTAGGGAAGAAAAAAAGGAGGCGGGGACTGGAATAGGTAGGGTTCTGAAAATGTAGATAAGTTGGGGGAGAATCTGCATCTTGAAGGCTGCAAGGCGGCCCGACCATGAGAGTTCAAACCTCGCAAGATTATTCAATTTGGATGGAATTGATTGCAATAAGGGGTAATAATTTTCTTTAGCCAGCTCAGAGAGCTTGGGATAAGAGTTATACCTAAATAAGAGATCCCCGTATCCCTCCAGATGTATGGGAATCTCTCAGCCAGGGATTGTTGGAGCTCGGGTGGGATACCCATTCCCAAGATATAGGATTTGGCATCGTTAACCTTATAGTAAGATACTGAGGAGAATAGATTCAACGCCTCATGGACAGAGGTTAGAGAGGATTCTACATCCGTAAGCATTAGGATGATGTCATCCGCAAAAAGGCTTATGGTGTGTATCAAGTCTTTACTCCTGAACCCTTTTATTTTGGGATGCGAGCGGATGTACGAGGCCAAAGGTTCCATGAGTAGATTAAAAATAAGTGGGGATAGGGAGCACCCCTGGCGTGTCCCGTTGGTAATATTGAAGGGGGAAGACAACATACCGGATATATACACCTGTGCTGAGGGGGTGGTGTACAGCGCCATTATCGCAGAGTGAATCCCGCCCGTAAAGCCAAATTTGATGAGGACCCTCGCCAGATAATCCCAATGGATTCTATCAAACGCCTTCTCTGCATCCAAAGCTAGGAGCAGAGAAGGCGTTTTGGTCACATTGGCTGCGTGAATAATATTAATTAAACGCCTTGTTGCGTCTGCCGTTTGTCTACCTTTTGTGAACCCTGATTGATCCATGTGAATCAGGGATGGTAATATGTCTACTAATCTATTAGCAATGAGTTTTGCATAGAGCTTCAGATCGTTGTTCAGTAAAGAGATCGGTCTGAAGTTCTGTGGTACATTCGGATCTTTCCCAGGTTTTGGAAGTGCCACAATAAGAGCACGGAGCATCTCAGTGGGGAAGGAAGAGGAGGAGGCAGCAGAATTGTAAACATTAGATAGATAGGGAGCTAGATCAAGTTTGAAGGCTTTAAAGTATTCCCCTGTGAACCCATCCGGTCCAGGAGATTTATTGATAGGTAAGGAATCAATTGCTTTAATAATCTCCGGGACCGAGAAGGGTGTGTTGAGTTCTTCCAACTGGCCTGGCGTGACTCGGGGTAGATTAACCTGATCTAGGAAGGTTGATATCAGGGACTCGGTGGGCTGGGTCGTGTTTTGGTCTTCCTTCAAGTTATATAGAGAGTTGTAATAGCAGCTAAATGCATCCGCTATAGCTTGCGGGTGATATAGCTTTTCTTTCGTGGTAGGGTGTAAAATGTAAGGGATTTTCGTCTTGTATCTGACACCTCTAAGGCGGCTAGCCAGTAACTTCCCGGCTTTGTTACCGCTGACATAATAGGACATTTTAAGGCGCCTAGTCGCTAGATCGAAATTGTCGAGTAGCACTAGTCGCAGATCGTATCTAAGTTGTGATAATTGATCAGATAACGCCTGAGAGGTGTCAGTTTTGTTTTGGGCTTCTAAGGTATGAATTTTGGTGACCAGGTCTTGAATTTGCTGTCTCCTCCTTCTCCTGACCCCAGCCCCCATCTTTATAAGGACCCCTCTCATATATGCCTTGTGGGCATTCCAAATAGTCATAGGGTTGGTTACAGAGTTAACATTGCTAGAGAAAAAATTAGACAATTCATCCTGCAGTTGGGCCTTGGTAGTACCATCCTGGATCAGCCTCGAGTTGGACCGCCAGACGAAGCATGAGTTCACGCCTGGCGAGTCAGCAACCGACAGCGTCACCGAGGCATGGTCTGACCACGTGATGTCATTGATTTTGGATGCAGTGATTTTAGGTAGCAGCCATTTGTCCGTGACAAAAAGATCCAATCTCGTGTAAATTCGGTGGCTCGATGAGAAAAAGGAGAAGTCCCTCTCCGATCCATTGAGACACCGCCATGCATCGTAGAGTTCTTGAGTGTGAAGGAACGGTTGAAGTGAATGACGATGCCGAGTTGAGCAGGACGTTGAGTCTACTAGTGGATCGGGAGGTAGGTTAAAATCTCCGCAGAGAAGAAGATAGCCCTTCTGGACTTTTTTAGCTTTTCTGAGGACTTGATGGAGAAATCGAATCTGGTGGGCATTGGGCGCGTATACATTTATGATAGTATACGTAGTGGAGGCAATATCGCACACTAAAATATGGTATCGGCCCAAGGGGTCGGCCAATTCATCATGTTTAGTAAACGCCACCGTGTCTCTGATTGCAGTAAGCACACCTCCCTTTTTAGCCGAGGAACTTGCTGTAAAAACATGTGGGAACTTAGGATGGGTGCATGAGGGCATTTTCTGCTTGTGAAAGTGGGTCTCTTGTGCACAAAGTACATCGCCCCGGTGATGAATAGCCTCATTCCACATGGATTTTCTCTTTACTGGGTGATTTAATCCCTTAGTATTAATTGTCAAGAATGTGACAGGCATGGAAATCCATAGACAAAGAGCAGTGTAGAGTAAGAAATAGGTACATCACTTACAGTTTTTGGTGTCCGTACGTGATGATGGAGGTCTTTTATCAAGTGGCGGGTTCTCGACAGGAGTGATGGGACTCCGACTGCCGGAAGGTTTGTGGTAACTCCAGCTGCAAAAAGGCGGCTCCAGGCAAGAAAAGAAAGAAGAAAAAAGGGTTGAAGTAAAATGAACAAAAAAAACAACATGGGGATGAGGTAGGTCATGACGACCCGGGTGTAGCGTGTACAAACGCTAACTCAGAGTAGGGGAAAAAGTCTAGCACGGTAACTTGCTCCTAAACAGGGGTACAGCTAAGAGTTAGATAGTTTGGTATCACAGTTCAGCGGGCATTGTGGCGGTGAGATCGGGCGTTTTTCGGGTTAACGAGTTGCCAGTCTTTATCGACCCGCGACGGGTCTCCCTTGGAAGGGCCTCTTGGGTCCTCCTCGGGGATGATGAGCCAGGTTTTGAGTAGATCCAATCCTTTGGAGAGGGAGTCAACAATGAAGTCCTTTCCTTTGTTAGTAATGATTAGTTTAGTAGGGAATCCCCACTTGTAGGCAATGTTGTGGTTACGTAGTGCCTTTGAGATGGTATTCAAGTTGCGCCTCTTCTGCAATGTGTACTGCGACAGGTCCGCAAAAAACTGTAGATCTCTATGTTGTTCAGGGACAAGATCCTTGTTGCGGACTGCTCTCATTAAGCGTTCCTTGATATGATAGAAGTGGAGGCGTAAAATAACATCACGGGGCACGTTGTCAGGTAGATGCGGAGGTTTAGGCAGCCTGTGGATCCTATCCATGGTGACATCTAGCGCTGTCACGCCGGGCAGAATTGAGGTTATTATGTCAGTGACATGGTCTAGCAAGTCCGATTGTTGAACCGTTTCAGGGACCCCCCGTATTTTAAGGTTGTTCCTCCGAGCTCGGTCCTCAATGTCTGCAATTTTGGCCCTTACCGCTTCCATCTCCTCATCTCTGGCGTCGTGGGCATCCACCAAGCTATTGATGGTGTCGGCGTACTCCCCCATTTTAGTTTCCACATGGTCCACCCTGGCAGATACATCGTGCAGTTCCCTGCCAAACTTGCGCATACAGGACATCATATCGCCGTGCAGCGAGGTTCTAAGGGACACCAACATGTCCTTAAGCGTAGTATCTAGCACAGGTTGGTTATTGGTAGGGAAGCGGTCGATGGAGTCAGGGAGTTCCCTGGTATCATCCCCAGAGTCCAGGCTCGCACTAACCTCAGGAGTGTGACCTTTGTCATCCAGCTTAGGCCTTGTCTTTTCTGGGCTCCCGGAGGCGGAGGAAGGGACAGGAGATTGTTTTCCAGCCGTCGGGGAAGTTTGTTTCGCTGTCTTGCTTTTGGATTGAGTCGTCTGTGGAGTGCTGGCAGATGGTCTGGGAGATTCGGCGCCATCTTGTCTTTGCTCCCAGGCAAAGTATTCGGTTAGCTTCTGAGGCCGCTGGGGGCCCTTGCGTTTGTTTGTCATCCCACGGATGGGCAGCAGGATGAGAGCGCCGGTACGTTAGGAGGTGATCACCGCTGATCAGATTACGTTTTGGTGCTGTATCCCCGTTTCACCGGAGCTGCGTTTTTATGCGACCATTCCGGTCCTTGCCTCCGTCAGGGGTATTAAATCAACAGTTCAGGGCGTTCTCGAGGAGGCAAGGAGGAGTATGCCATGCAGAAATGGAGAAAGGCCTCAGGGGTGTACCAAGATGGCCGCCGGATTTTGCCAGAGCCTGCAGATGGCTTCAAAGGGGTAATATAAAGTTGGCTGCGGGCTCCGGGGGGTACAGTGGGTATCCCCGAATAAATTGAGGAGGGGTGTCCGGCCAGGGGGCTGGGGATGAGGGCTGGAGCAGAGTTCACCCACTGACCTGGTGAATCAGGAGAACCAAGATGGCCGCGGCGTGTAGGCCCATGCCGCGGTCTGGAGTAGCGGGTGGCTGGAGGATCCACGGTCGCCGCGTCGGGTGAGTGACAGGTGGCGTTCCTCCACTAGCGGCACCGCTGCAGATAGGTCCGGAGGCGATCCCGCTCCACTCGCGACCGCGATCCCAGCGCCTGTCCAGGAAAGTCCCCAGGCTCCACAGGCCTCAAGATGGCGGAAGGCCTGCGATGGATGGAGCCGGCCGAATCCCGTCCAGCGAAGCGATCCCGCGGCCCAGGATCGAAACTCGAGCAGGGATCCACTCAGGAAGACCCCAGGAGTCGAGGTAAGGTGGTCTAGAGGGTCAGCAGGCAATAGCCAATGCGGGATGGCGGTGGATGCTGTCAGGCCTGGCGGAGCTCCTCCAAAACACGTCTTCCTCCATGCACGTTCGGCCACGCCCCCTGCAACATATATTTTACATGTCTTACCCGGGTCCGGGGGAGGGAGAACTTTGGTAAGTTGGATTCCCATTATTTGTAAATGTTAGAGGGATCTATTTGTGACAGTGATTTGGGACAAACGACAAAGATGTTGTTTCTTCGATGAATTTGACTTCTAAATCCCTTAACAGTTAGTCCCTCTTGGAAAGTCACTTGTGTGTGTAGGTTAAACCTTAGTACTTGAACCCTTGGTTTGCCTTCCCTGAACAAAGGACCTTTACCAACCCCTTAGTGATAACCCCCTGGTACGCTGGCTACCCAATAAGTCTTACTACCGTGATAACAAAACAATAGTCCAACAACACACTCTGGGCACTTACCAGGCATTAATAATATGCTTATACTTCTATACAATATTATCCTTATACTTCTATGCAATAGAAAGATAAGCAAAAGTAATCTGAGATACCGGCCTGGAGATCACTCTAAAATAACTGGACACAGACACAGTGTAGTCTCTTAAAGTAATCTGAAAAATACAATAACCTTCGAGCATAAGTTTAGTTCATACAGTACTTTTCCACAGTTTATATAGTAGAAAACAGTAGCAAGGAGATCAGCCTAAACCAGACTAAACAAATTACAACGAGATTGTTCATGGGACATTACTCACATAATGTACTGAAAAAAACATAGGACAAGAATGTGATTAGAGGTATTTTAACATCATTACAAATAAAACACATATGTCCTATAAACAAGAAACTAGATAGCGCGCGACTATGGCCCCGTACACACGACCGAGTTTCTCGGCAGAATTCAGCCAGAAACTCGGTCGGAGCTGGATTCTGCCGAGAAACTCGGTCGTGTGTACACTGTTCAGAGAGGAAGCCGACGAGGAACTCGTCGGGACGAAAAGAGAACATGTTCTCTATTTCCTCGTTGTTCAATGAGGAAAGTCGGTCCGCCGAGATCTCGGCGGCTTCGGCCCCGTACACACGACAGAGTTTCTCGGCAGAATTCAGCCAGAAACTCGGTCGGAGCTGGATTTTGCCGAGAAACTCGGTCGTGTGTACACTTTTCAACGAGGAAGCCGACGAGGAACTCGTCGGGCCGAAAAGAGAACATGTTCTCTATTTCCTCGTTGTTCAATGAGGAAAGTCGGCCCGCCGAGATCTCGGCGGCTTCGGCCCCGTACACACGACCGAGTTTCTCGGCAGAATTCAGCCAGAAACTCGGTCGGAGCTGGATTCTGCCGAGAAACTCGGTCGTGTGTACACTTTTCAGCGAGGAAGCCGACGAGGAACTCGTCGGGCCGAAAAGAGAACATGTTCTCTATTTCCTCGTTGTTCAATGAGGAAAGTCGGCCCGCCGAGATCTCGGCGGCTTCCACACTGAACTCGACGAGGAACTCGATGTGTTTGGCACGTCGAGTTCCTCGGACGTGTGTACGGGGCCTAAGGCATGGAAAAGAATTGAATAGAAGTATAAAAACAAAGTAAGCTGATACATTCAAAATGGATGCTGACAGCACATTGGAGTTACGTTTGTTCATTCTCTTTCTCAGAATCTCTGAACCCGATGTTCATTGTGTTTGTATTGTTCTTCCTGCAGACAGCGAAAACTGCATGAAATGTCCTGATGAAGCATTCCCAAATGAGACGAAGGATCGTTGTGTTCCAAAATTGGTGGAATTTCTCTCCTACACTGATGATCCCATTGTTGTAGTATTCTCAGCTGTCTCCATCCTCTGTTGTCTTCTGACTGGTTTAATATTGGGGATATTTATACATTACCAGGACACCCCCATTGTTAAAGCCAATAACCGGGACCTGAGCTATCTTCTCCTGGTCTCCATCATGCTGAGCTTCTTCTGTGTCTTCTTGTTCCTCGGCCATCCAGTAGATGTGACCTGCATGCTGCGTGTCACCTCTTTTGGTGTCATCTTCTCAGTTGCCGTCTCTTCTCTACTTGCCAAAAGTATCATGGTGTGTATTTCTTTTAAAGCCACCAAACCTGGGAGTCTCTGGAGGAAATGGATGGGAGCCAAACTGCCCAATTCTATCATTTGTGTCTTCTCATTGGTTCAAGTCATAATCTGTGTCACTTGGTTGTCTATTTCTCCCCCCTTCCAGGATCGGGACACTCACTCTTATCAGGGGAAGATCATCATTCAGTGTAATGAGGGTTCAGTTATCGGCTTCTACTCTGTCCTGGGATATATGGGGCTTCTGGCAGCTGTGAGTTTCATTATCGCTTTTTTAACCAGGACATTACCGGACAGTTTTAATGAGGCCAAGTACATCACCTTCAGCATGCTGGTGTTCTGCAGTGTCTGGATGGCCATGATCCCAGCCTATCTGAGCACCAGAGGGAAATACATGGTGGCTGTGGAGGTTTTTGCTATAATGGCATCAAGTTCTGGACTTCTTGGCTGTATATTTTTTCCCAAAAGTTACATAATTCTCTTCAGACCTGACCTGAATACAAAAAATGTTCTCCACTAAAATGTATGGAGCAACACTGGGTTACCAGTAGTTATAGCATTATCTCTATTATTGGAAATGTTAGTATTTTGCTAGTGTATTGAGAATGTTAAATTGTAACATTTAATACTTATCTCTCTGATGGATGGTGAGTTTAACTTTTGCTTTGGATACCACTGGTATCAGACAATTTCGGTTTGTTGAAAACCTTGTCACCTGCTGGGTGTAGTGGTTCCCCCCACCAGCCGTTACATCACTACAGAACAATGAAGACACTTAGTGAGGAGGAACCACAGTGACCAGAGGGGGACAAAGTATCTAAATCATCCTAAAGTGTCCGATACCAGAGACACCGATCACTCTTCCAGAGAGGGAAGATTTCACTCACCACCTTCCCGGAAGATAAATATTAAACATGTTCTTTTTATAAGCTATCTGTAATGTATTTGTAGTGTCAGGGTCACTTTAAATATATTGTATATAGATGTATCCCGCTATATTAATAAATACATATTGATGATGTATTTTAAAAAAAAAATTTTAATATTAGTTAAGATTGATGAGAACATGTCCTCAGTAAATTCACATTTTAAGTGATAAATTGACTTCATTTTAAAGGATATTTTCTTTATAGGACCTACAGTAGGTGAACCCGATTTTGTGTCAATCTCGCTCTCTTTCTCGGCGAGATTGAGCACCTACGAGCCCCATCGCGGGAGCCAGCGCCGAGCTGGCTTGCCGCGATGGAGACAGAGCCGTCATAGAAGCGACGGGAGATCCGACTTGGATTCCCGCCAATTCTACACGTGTGTGGCGTTTGTTATGAATCCTGAGGGGGAAGTCCCCGCCGGATTTTAACTAAAAATCCGGCATGGGTTCCCCCCTCAGGAGCATACCGGGCCCTTAGGTCTGTTATGGGTTGTAAGGAGAGCCCCCCCTACGCCGAAAAAAATGGCGTAGGGGGTCCCCCTACAATCCATACCAGACCCGTATCCAAAGCACGCTACCCGGCCAGCCAGGAAGGGAGTGGGGACGAGCGAGCGCCCCCCCCCCTGAGCCGTACCAGGCTGCATGCCCTCAACATGGGGGGGTTGGGTGCTCTGGGGCAGGGGGGCGCACTGCGGCCCCCCCACCTCAGAGCACCCTGTCCCCATGTTGATGAGGACAGGGCCCCTTCCCAACAACCCTGGCCGTTGGTTGTCGGGGTATGCGGGCGGGAGGCTTATCGGAATCTGGGAGCCCCCTTTAATAAGGGGGCCCCAGATACCGGCCCCCCACCCTAAGTGAATGAGTATGGGGTACATCGTACCCCTACCCATTCACCTGCAAGAAAAGTGGTAAAAACACAAATAAACTACACAGGGTATTAAAATATTGCCCCTTGCCCCTGTTGAAGGCTTCTGTGGCCGAAACGCGTCGGGTACGCCATTGAGCACCCCATATTGCTTCATTACGTGATCACTTTTATGTCATCATTCATGTATGACTTTTATTGAATAAACCCTATTTTGGTTTTATTGACCTGCGCTATTGGAGCCCCCCTTTTTCTTTATTTTATCTCATGGTCTGACCGGAGCTCCAGCCGAGTTCATTGCTTGTACTCTTGGACACGCAGTCTAAGGATCCCATCCGGAATCCGTTGCAGTTTTACAGCACGCCATTTGAACATCACTGGTTCCCGGTGTCCATGCCAGTTGGAGTTTCATCTACAAACTTCCTGTCCTATACCTGGTTGCAGTGGTCCCGGTTCCCTAATGACCACTATGCCCGTTTGACTCTTTTGCTGTACAGTATCAGAGTCCAACTTGTCCGGTAAGCGTATTTATACCTACCATATATCTGATGTCATTGTGATTCGTATAGATTACTGCAGACAAATTGATCACCTGTTTGTTTCTTCAATCATTGGACATCAATCCACCCTACACCTCACACCAATTGTTTAATTGATGATCCACTTCAAGTTCCCAACAGAGACTTGGCTACATGTTTTGTGTGTTTTTTTCCTCTTTATATGGAACTTTATTTCTGACTTTCATGTCAGTCAGATATGTGCACTTGCACTATTTAATGTCGGTGCCCCACTTGGCATCCCACATTGTATTTTAGCGCTACATTTTTTGTTCACCAATATACAATGATCACTTCAGCTACTCGGCCCAAGGTCTCTAATCATACCAGCAATGCTTTTAGACGTCGATGGAGATATCTAGGATGTGATCTGTTTTAAAAATGAAACTGTAAAAATCGCTCTGATGCGGAAGATAGGGGCGAAGAAAATAATAGCGCGATATTGCGATTGCCGAATAATCGCATTGCGATTTTTCGCCAAAATACAATGAACGCTTCAGCTACTCGGCCCAGGGTCTCTAATCATACCAGCAATGCTTTTAGACGTCGATGGAGATATCTAGGATGTGATCTGTTCTAAAAATAACATTGGAAAAAATTGAATATTCGGAATTGCGAATATTCACAGCGAAATTCGAAATATATCGCGATTACTCGAATATGCTATATTCGAGCCGAATATTCGCAATGCGAATATTCGTGAGCAACACTATCCTTCAAGCCTTTACTATTGCCGCTACAACAAAAGGGGATAAGATACCGCTGGGCATTCCCTTTTCGCCTCACCTTCCCCTACCAAGGCAAATCTTACTCATTCTCTACATTCTCAGATGGGGAAAGATTTCTGAAACAGCTGGGCTTCATCTCCACTTCACCCCTGTCTTCACCTGATCTCCGCAATGCTCCATCGACAGGCTGAGGCAGAGGCAACAGAGAGCGTCCAGTTTCGCCAGTATGGCATTCCCCAAGAGCTTCCTGCCGCCAAAACAGACCACCTTGACAGGTGCGACAAGAGGATTGGATTTTTTTTCTTTAAGCTTGGGACACGTATAGAAAATCCTGGTCCTCTTGTCTCGTAAACTATCTGTAACACAGTCGACATTTCTCTCCACAAGAGGACAGGGGTACAAAAGGTATACTGTGGTTTTACCCCTACACGCCTTTTCACCATGTTCATTTGCTCACCTGCTTTAGGTTTTATGGCAGGCTGTCCAGGGTCAGGTCGTTGTGCCTTGCGCCTTGCGTTTACTCCAACCCCCTTCCCCCCTGCTGGAAAAGTGGGGGGCAGGGACCTTGGACATTTTGGGCCCCGTCTGTGGCCTGCTTTGCTGATTGATCATAAGGTTGGTCAGCTAGGTTATTGGTCCTACTATTCTCCTTCTTGTTTTTGTATTTTTTTGTTTTTGATTAAACATTTTTTTTTCTTTTGTTTGTTTCTTAGGTGCTGTTTTACTTTCTTGTTTTACTTATTTAAAATGCTTTCACGTGTAGGGCTTATGTTTCTCTCTAATTATGTCTCCCTTGGATCCTCTCTCCAGGCCGCTACTCTCACAAGGGCATCTAATTTTCTTCCTCTCTGTCTTTTCTATCCACCTTTTGTGCTCCATCCGGAATCATGAATGCTCAGTCTTCTGGGGACCAATCGATCAACGTATCCCAGTCGGACAAGGTAAGCAATCTCAACTTCACCACACGCCATGACTGATCAACATCCTCCCAAACTCACAAAAATGTTAACGCATAACGTACAAGGCCTTAACTCACCAGTGATAAGGTGGAAAGCCTTTAACTATTTCCACTCGGTAGGGGCTGAAATAGTGTTTCTTCAGGAAACCCATTTCCCCACTTCTTACAAACCCACTTTTATACACAAACACTACCCCACCTTCTTAATTGCAAATGCCCCAGATAAGACACGAGGAGTAGCGATTTGCCTCGCCAAAAGCTTATCCTTCACCCCCTCTCAGAAAAACTCAGACCCAGATGGGCGCTATATATTAGTCAAGGGGAACTTGGAAGGGACCCTGGTAACATTTCTGTCCTACTACGCCCCGAACATAGACCAATTCCCTTTTTTCCAAAATTTACTCCAGGAGCTGTCACGCCTTATTGACGGAACACTGATAATGGGTGGGGACTCCAACATTGCCCTGGACTCGATGTTTGACAAGACACGTCTACCAGGATCCCAAATTTTGAGGCCTTCTAAACTCGGTACCAAATTTGCAAAACTACTACATGACAATGATCTGGTTGACATATGGCGAGAGTTCAACGGTTCCAATCGTGACTATACTTACTATTCGCATGTCCACCTGACTTATTCGCGGATTGACCATGTCTTCACGTCCGCTAGGTCCCTGCCAGTTTGTACCTCTTCCAAAATATTAGAAACTTCCTGGTCAAATCATTCCCCCGTAGTGGTTACTTTTACTTCCCTGCGTTGTCCTACAGCCTCCTATACCTGGCGTCTAAATGAGTCCCACCTCAGCAATCCGGCTACATGCTTGGATATTAAAATTGTGCTAAAATAATTTTTTGCTTTGAATGATCCGTCACACACTTCTTCAATATGCATCTGGGCTGCACACAAAGCTACAATCAGAGGTATCCTGATCCAGATAGCAGCCAGGTATAGGAGACGTTACAAAGCCCTGCTGAGTCAAAAAGAGGAAGAGTTAGCTGCCCTACTCAAAGAGCAGAAACGTAATCCCCATCTTGACTTTTTGGATATATTAATATTAAATTGGATATAATTGAGTCCGCCCACTTGGAATTAAACATCTGCCTTACCACAATGGCAGAAAAACAACTCCGTTGGACTCAGGCAAGATTTTATTCCCAATCAGATAAACCAGGTAAATTGTTATCAACTAGGTTGGCCCCTAGACGGCCCCCTCCCCACATCCCTAAAATCAGAAAATCTGACGGTTCCTTTACCCAGAATCCTAAAGTGGTACTGCAGGAAATCCAACCTTTTTATAAAAGAATATATAATGATGGTAAGGTCACAGGTCAACAGGAGTTTGAAGCATTCGTTGAACATCTGCCCATTCCGTCCTTATTGGAGGAACATAGAACCTTCTTAGATAGGGATATCACAGTCGAAGAGGTTCTGGCTGCTATTAACCAGGCCCCCAAGGGCAAAGCGCCGGGACCGGACGGGTTCACAACCCTTTACTATAAAAACATTTCCACCTTACTGGCTCCCTCCCTAACACGTGTATTCAGGGACATACAGAAAGGTGGTCCCATAGACGCTGATTCCAACAGAGCCTTTATAACCCTTATTCCCAAACCCCACAAGGACCATAGCGACGTAGCCAATTACCGACCTATATCCTTAATCAACACAGATCTAAAGCGATTTACAAAAACTTGGCAAATAGGATATTGACATTTTTGGCCGACTATATTCACCCTGACCAGGTGGGTTTTCTACCCCACAGACAGGAAGCTGACCAGATCAGGAGGGCGATCGATCTCATATACATATTATGCTCGTCGTGGGATGGGGGAATACACCCATATTCGTAAAGCATTTGACTCCTTGTCATGGCCCTTTCTATTTCGAGTATTGGACAAATGGAATTTTGGCCCAGCCTTTTTGGCGTCAATGCAGTCACTATATAGCTCTCCATCGGCTCAAATACTGCTGAGGGGGTCACAAATCCGACTTGATACCGATCTCTTCGGGTACTAGACAGGGATGCCCATTATCCCCTATTCTATTTGTGATAGCCTTTGAAACCTTAGCGATATCGATTCGTCATCACCCTGACGTTATGGGTATAGAAAGTAGGGGGAAGAACCATAAATGCGCATTATTTGCGGATGATCTACTGTTGTTCATCACATCCCCCCCATACCTCCATACCAAATCTTCTGTCTCTATTAGGCCGATTCTGTAAAATTTCTGGCCTATTATTTAATCAGGACAAATCAGAGGCATTGAATTTACACTTGTCAACCTCAACACTTGAGAGCATTAAATCTCAATTTCCTTTTAAATGGCAACAGTCGTCCCTTCCTTATTTGGGCATTAAATTGACCTCCAATGTGTCCATGTTATATAAGACTAACTACCCGCCCTTATTTGCCCACCTAATTAAAGACGTGAAGACATGGTCCGATGTAAGCCTGTCCTGATTGGGCAGTATCACATCAGTTAAGATGACTGTACTTCCATGTCTACTGTATTACTTACAGCCCCGCCATTAACATACTCCGATTTCAATCCAAAATTTTCCAATACATTTGGGGTCCGAAAGGTCCTAGAATAGCTCGAACTACGTTGTACACACCCAGAGAAAAGGGGGGTTTGGGAGTGCCCGAGTTTCGTAAGTATTACATGGCAGCACAGCTGACTCAACTACTCCAAATGCACAGCCGTCAATATTGCCCTGAGTGGGTCTCACTGGAGGCTCAGGCATGTGCTCCATTAGCAATAGACCTTGTCCTTTGGACATCCCCTAAGTACCGCAAAGCGATTTTATATAATCTTTATTTATTCAAATTGAAAAAAGAGAAACATTTTTCCATTGTACAACAGTAGAAAAATAAAGAGACAAAAAAGAAACATACAATGCCGTCCAACCTTACATGTATGAATTACCAAAGAGATAAAACAAAGGGCCCAAATGGAAGCCCCACAGGCTGAATAAAAGGGACGGAGGTTACAATTGCAAGGTCCAGTATACATATAAACCAAAACAAAATGAAATTGTCCCTAGTCAGTCTGCAAGGTGCAGAGGACCAGAAGTAGGCTAATCACCCCGGTTCAGACAGGCAAACAAAAAAACAGGAACAATGAAGTAAAAAAAAAGAGGAAGAGAAAAAAAAAAATTAAAACAGCATAACAATAAAAAAAATAAAAATAAAGCGTACTCAAGTGTGATCATCAGAACAATCAATCTGCAGATACAGTCACGCGTTCAGTAATTCCCGAGGAAGGTGTAGCAGCATTTCCCTCACCCTCACCCACATAGTGTATCCAGGCAGCCCAGACCCCGTACCACTTATCATATTCATCTTTATACCTTGCCATCCATTCCTCCGCAGACCTAACATTGTTTACCAGCCGAATCCAGTCCAAACGGGACGGGACTCGGCTGGTTTTCCAGAAAATAGGGATTAACCGCCTAGCCGCATTCAGGAGGTGCGGTAGCACAGATTTCCGGTACAGGCCAAGGGGAATGGCAGGAACATGCAGGAGGAAACTCATAGGAGAATCTGGCAGGTCTACGTCAAGAATGGAATTGATTTGAGATCTAACATCCTGCCAGAAAGGACGCAGCCTAGGGCATTCCCACCAAATATGTAAAAAGGTGCCCCTATGACCGCATTCCCTCCAACAGGCGTCCGAGGCCATAGGGTACATCTGCCTGAGCCTAGTGGGAACCCTGTACCATCTGGTCAAAACCTTGTACCCATTTTCCTGCATTTTAGTATCCACTGAACTGGAATGGGTGAGGCGGTACAACTGGTTGAGCCGGGTGTCAGTAAACGTATGTTGCAGGTCTCTCTCCCACTCCCGGACATAAGCGGGCCTCCCAGGGGGACCCCGGTCCTGCAGCAAGCCATAAAGCATGGATATTGCATGGGGGACAGGGGAAGAGGACATGCATAGTCTCTCAAAAGGGGTAGCGGATGTAGGGGAGCGTATGGCGTGAGGCAGGCCCTGTGCGAAATGCTTAAGCTGTCCATGTCTCCAGCTATCCATTGGGAATCCCCCATATTGAGCCCGAAGCTCCCCTAGGGAGAGCAAACCCTGGTCCTGAAAAAACCTGCCGCAACGCAGCTCGCCATCCGCTGTCCAGGAGCGCAAAAAAGATGGGTGTTCCCCCGGTCGAAACCAGGGGAAACCCCCCAGGGGTGCTAGAGGGGAGAAAGGGGGGGGGGCTAGGCCCCCCGTCTTATTCATAGCATCCCACAATTTCAGGGTGTGAGTTGACGTTAGGGAGACCTGGGACGATAAACCTCTCTGTGTCTGAGGAAGCCAAGGGGCATGGGATAAGTTACGGCCTGCCAGGGACTTCTCTAAGGGGACCCATAATTTAGAGGACACTCCATGGTGCCAGTCCAAGATTCTCTGAAGGGCAATAGCCTCATAATACCTGCGAACGTCTGGGACACCCAAACCCCCCAGTCGCTTCGGCCTTTGCAGAATACGGAGGGCCAGACGGGGACTTCGGCCCTGCCAAATGTAGCGGAGAAACGCACTGTTCAGGCTCGAGAAAAAAGACCTAGGTAGAGAAATAGGCACCATTTGAAGGAAAAACAAAATGCGTGGGAGCACATTCATCTTTAACACACCGACTCGGCCCATCCATGAGAACACCTCCCTGTCCCATCGGCGTAGGTCCGCCTTGATGGTGGAGAGCAATTGGGCGTAGTTACTGGAGTATAATTGGGAGTAGAGGGGGGTGAGGTAAACCCCCAAATATTTCATATGAGAAGCACACCATGTAAAGGGGAAGGAGGATTGCAACCGTGTACGCAGGTGCGGTGGGACACTCAACGACAGGATTTCGGACTTTGCAAAATTAATTTTGAAATTAGAGAGGGCTCCGAAAGCCCGCAGTTCCATCATAATGTTAGGGAGGGAAAGCAAGGGATTCGCTACATAAAAGAGAACATCGTCCGCGTAAGCAGAGAGCTTGTGTTCATGAGAGCCAACACAAAAGCCCTTGATATCAGGGTTAGAACGTATCTTATTAAGTAGAGGCTCTAGGGTGAGGGCAAAAATAAGGGGGGACAGCGGGCAGCCCTGTCTTGTCCCATTCCTAACAGGGAAAGAGTCAGAGAGAGTGCCATTTACCTTGACCTGGGCCTCTGGGCCACTATACAGGGAGGAGACCCAGGAAAGCATTTTCGGTCCAAGTCCCAATCTAGACAATACAGCCTGCAGATACATCCAATCCACCCTGTCAAATGCCTTTTCGGCGTCAGTGGACAGGAGGAGACAGGGTGGATGGTCCGCCTGCACCTGTGCCCATTGAATCAGCTGAATGGCCCGATTCGAATTGTCCCTCGCCTCCCGACCGGTAATAAACCCTGTTTGATCAGGATGAACAAGAGAGGGAAGAAGGGGCTGCAACCTATTTGCAAGTATTTTCGCCAAGATTTTAATATCAGTATTTAAGAGCGAAATCGGTCTATAATTACCCGGCACCATACAATCCTTCCCCTCCTTGGGCAGCACCGATATATGGGCTAGCAGGCCCTCCTTAGGCATAGGGGTACCTGAGGCCAGCGCGTTAAAGTAGTTGCACATAGGGCCCGAGAGCAGGGGAAGGAAGGAACGGTAGTAGGCATTCGTGTAGCCATCGGGGCCAGGGCTCTTCCCCGTTGGCAGGCCCTTCACAACAATTTCTAACTCCTCAGAAATAATCGGAGATTCTAGGACCTTACTAGTCTTGAGGGAGAGTTGAGGGGTTCGGGCTTCAGCTAAATAGTCATGGATACGTTCTTGTTTCTGCGCCTCCGTAAGACCCGGGAGTATGTCAGGCAGGTGGTACAATTGAGCATAGTAATCTCTGAAAACGGCCGCTATCTTAGAGGGATGAACCACCGGGGAACCCGACCCTACTTGAAGCTTATGCACATGACCTGAATCACGCTGTTTCCTCAAAGCCCTGGCAAGGAGACGTCCACATTTGTTACCATACTCGTAAAATTTAAAGGACACACGACGCAGACGCTCACGTATACGGGTGTCGAGCAAAGTAGCTAGCTCCACGCGAAGGGATTCTAAGTTAGCCAACAGCTCCGGCGTCAAGCGTCTCTTATGTTCAGTTTCCGCGATTTGTATTTTCCGCAACAGGGATTGAAGGTCTCCCTCCCGCGCTTTTTTCAGACGTGCTCCCTGTGATATGAGCTCCCCCCGTAGCACTGCCTTGTGCCCCTCCCAGACCGATGCCGCCCCTACCTCCGCCGAGGCGTTTTCAGAGAAATAATGAGTGATAGTGTCGGAAACGCTCTTGCGGGCTACAACATCATATAGAATATTCTCGTTCAGGCGCCAAGTCCAAGACTTAGCACCAGAAACCAGCGGGTGTATAGATAGGGACACCGGGGCGTGATCCGACATGGTGATGGAACCAATCGACGCACCGGACAAAGAGTCCAGGGTGAACTGGTCCATCAGCAGTAGGTCTATCCGGGTGTACACAGCGTGTGTCGCCGAATAATAACTATAGTCCTTCACCCTCGGGTGGAGCGTTCTCCAGCAATCCACAAGATGGTGTGTTTGTAAAGTCTTACGGAAACGTTTCAGGAAAGCAAAAGAGTGGGCAGAGCGTCCGGAGGATGTATCCATGGCAGGGTCAGGGCTAACATTAAAATCCCCCCCTAGAATCAGCTGACCCTCCCGGAAATGGGAGAGGGAATCCAGGAGGGAGTCCAGGAAGGTAAGCTGACCAGAGTTCGGTGCGTACACGGTTGCAAATGTAAACATACGACCCATTATGTGCCCCTTAATGAAAACAAATCTGCCATTCGGGTCAGCCAGCTGTTCTGACAGGACGAAAGGGCAGGCCTTGTGTATAGCTATAGCGACTCCACTAGACTTAGAGCGAGGCGAATTACTGAGGAACCATTGAGAATAAAGGTGCGTAGGCAGGCGGGGGACCGAGTCGGTGCGAAAGTGTGTCTCCTGCAGAAAAAGAACATGTGCCCCTAGGCGTTTAGTCTTGAGCCACAACTTACTGCGTTTGTTGGGGGATCCCAGCCCTCGGACGTTATAGGACGTCACCTTTAACCACTTAAGGACCCCCCACTGTATATATACGTCCTCTTTTTAAACATAGATATCTCAGTAACGGCAGCAGCTGCTGCCACAACTGAGATATCCATGTTTTCAGCGGGCGGGCGTGTAAACGATAACGGCGGTCTCCGCGGCGGATTCGCCGCGAGATCGCCGTTATCGGTGGCGGGAGAGGGCCCCCCCCCCCTCCCGCCGCTTTTCCGCGCCCTCCGCCGCTTACCGGAGCCGTCGGTAGCGGCGGAGGAGATCCGATGCTGCCGCCTGGAGAGTGAGGACTTGAGTGAGGGGAAGATGGCCCCCACCCGTCCTCATAGCTCTGCTGGGCGGAAGTGACGTCAAAACGTCAGTCCCGCCCAGCCTCTTAAAGAGACAATTTTTTTTCTGTCATTTTTTTAAATGACAAATTTTCCTTTTTTTTTTTTTTTTTTCGCATTTAAGCCTAAATATGAGATCTGAGGTCTTTTTGACCCCAGATCTCATATTTAAGCGGACCTGTCATGCTTTTTTCTATTACAAGGGATGTTTACATTCCTTGTAATAGGAATAAAAGTGATCATTTTTTTATTTTTTTATATTTTAGTGTAAAAAATAATAAAATCAATAAAATTAAATAAGAAAACAAAAAAAAAATTTTTTTAAAGCGCCCCGTCCTGACGAGCTCGCGCGCAGAAGCGAACGCATACGCGAGTAGCGCCCGCATATGAAAACGGTGTTCAAATCACACAAGTGAGGTATCGCCGCGATCGTTAGAGGGAGAGCAATAATTATAGCCCTAGAGCTACTCTGTAGCTCAAAAAATGCAACTTATAGAATTTTTTAAACGTCGCCTATCTAGATTTTTAAGGGTAAAAGTTTGACGCCATGCCACGAGCGGGCGCAATTTTAAAGCGTGACATGTTGGGTATCATTTTACTCGGCGTAACATTATCTTTCACAATATATAAAAAAATTGGGCCAAATTTATTGTTGTCTTATTTTTTAATTCAAAAAAGTGATTTTTTTCCAAAAAAAGTGCGCTTGTAAGACTGCTGCGCAAATACGGTGTGACAAAAAGTATTGCGATGACCGCCATTTTATTCTCTAGGGTGTTAGAAAAAAATATGTATAATGTTTGGGGGTTTTAAGTAATTTTCGAGCAGAAAAAACTGTTTAGTCTTGCAAACACCAAATCTGAAAAACACCTGAGGTCTTTAAGTGGTTAAGGAAGCCATAGGGTAGATATTCGGGGAGCCCCCCCTAGCCAGGAGGGGAGAGAGATCTGCAGACATCCAAACCGCGGTGTAATGAGTACTGAAAAAGACATTGAGAACGAAAAAAAAAGAAAAACGTGAGAACAAAAACAAAACATAACACATAATCGCCTCCAAAAGGGAGGTGGTTCAAAAAAACCCCCGAGGTATCCAAATCCGATTGGTCGGGGACCTCCACCCCGTCGGCAAGCCGGCATAGGGAGAAGGTCAGCGAGCAACCCGGGATCCCAACCATGGGACAGGACTCCATGGAGTCGGCCTACGTGGGGGAAGAAGCGCAGCATGAGGTGCGGGCCCGCCCACAGGGAGTAAGCCTGCCGCATATCATTAGAGTGGCAAGACACCCACAGAGGATGTCGCCCACAGAAAAAATACCACAGCAGCATCAGAAATGCGAAAAACAGTCAAACATAATAAAGCATCAATAACAGTGCCCTCAACTCGTGTGCAGTATAAGAAAAACCTGGCAGACAGTCCACCGTCAACCACGGCTCAGTAGATCATTCAGGACCCCCTCTGGGGGGGAGATGAGGGCTGAGAAGCCAGATCTTCTTGGGGAGCATCCATCCGGGAGCGGCGCCTGTTGCGGCCCTTACGCCGGGCCGTACGCCAAGGTTGCGATTGCATGGGCAAGGGAATCTCAGGAGCGGACTTCCAGTCTGGAACATCGATGGTAGGGAGGCCCAGTTTCTGCAAAAATTGTGGCAAATCATCCACGGTGCGTAGAACAACTTGGCGGCCATCCTTAGTCACGGAGAGCTGGAAAGGAAAGCCCCATCTATAGGTTAGCTGGGCATCCTGCAGTGCTGCAAGTAACGGTTTCACGGCGTTGCATCAGGGTACGTCTAGACAGATCCAGAAAAAAAGATAACTGTGCCCCATCAAAGTCCACATGACGTACCCCCCTGACATGGGCCATTATGCTTTCTTTCAGGGAGTATTTATGCAATTTGCAAATAATGTCTCGTGGCTTGTCAGGGTCATCCGACGGTGGGCGCAGCGCCCTCTGTGCCCGGTCAATTTCGATGCGGTCAGGTGCATCTCGGCCAAGAACCTGCTTAAAGAGGCCCTGTAAGGAGGGCACAATATCCCTGGGGCCAGTGGCTTCGGGCAAGCCTCTGATACGGATATTAACCCTGCGGCTTCTGTTTTCGAAGTCACCCATTTGATCGATTAGGGCTTCAATCCTGCGGTCCTGTCTCTTGCAGTGTTCATGGAGAGACTGCAGGGCCGGAGCAACCACATCCCATTGTGCCTCTAGGTCCTCCACTCTACCCCCAATGTGTGCAGTGTCCGCCTGCAAGGCCTCAATGTCCTGCCTTAGGGCCTTCTCGACCCTGCCAGCAAACAGCTCCAGATCAGCTTTTGTGGGGAGAGCCAAGATGTGTGCTCTAAGATCTGCATCCCCCATCATCTCATTCAAGGGCCCCGCTGCAGGCAAGGAGCTGACCGTGCTAGCAGGGGAGGTGGGAAGCTGTGGCGAGTGAGGAGGGGAAGGCTGCTGCGGCGAAGGGATAGGAGAGGCCGCGTGTGAGGCCTTGTACCTGCTCGCCGGGGCCATCTTGGGAGTCTCAGGAGCGCGTCCCCGCTCCATGAAATAAACGTCCAGAGAACCGGATCGGTGCCGGGAGGATCGCTGTGGTTGCGGCGAGGTCTTCCGCTGCTTAGCCGGCATAGTTGTGGAGTAAAAGGACCCGGCGGATGTCTGCTGTGGATGCTGTTAGAACGGCGGGCGGACGGAGCTCCCTACAGACACGTCCTCACACGTCCATGCCGCGGCCACGCCCCTCCCGCAAAGCGATTTTGAGTCCAACACTCTCCCATTCCATCAATGTTTGGGAAATGGGATGTAGAAGATGGGCTCTAAGGTCCGCACACGCTCCAGTGGCCCCACTTTTCGGCAATCCCCTGTTTCCCCCGGGCAGACGTCCCGACAGATTTAGCTGGTGGGTTAAAAAGGGACTATTACGGATAGGCGATTATCTCGACCAGGGGGCAACTAGGTTTAATAAACGTTGAAAATATTTTACTTGTTATGATTTTCAGTTGCCCAGATTCTCTCGCTGTGAGGTTACTCGAACCGGAATCCTACGCAATGACCTAGTTATTCTAACTACCTTAAACATGTGTTGCCTGTTGGAATGTCTTTACTATTGAATACAGATTGATTCTGAGGTACTCCAATATTTCGATAATGGTCACCGAGTGGCCTCCATCATTAGATATATTATGCAGCGGGACCGCAATTCAGGACCTATCCCATGAGTTGGGTCCATACTTGTGTTATGTTTAGCATAGAATTCATTTGTTGCATTGATGTATTGCTTCCAGGCTTGGATGCTTGTTCTTTTGTTAACCAGTATAATTTCACTATTTTTACTTTACTATGTTTTGTTTATTTAATTTTTTCTTTCTTTCTTTTTTTATTTTTTTTTGTTTACGACTTAATACGTGCAGAGCATGCGAGGATCCTGCTCTACAGGATTTGATGGCACTTAAACTCTTTATTTAAAAGATTAATTGTCATGAATATGCATCAAGTCTGTCTGGTTACCTGATCTCCATGTGTCCATTAGAGGCTGATCCTGTTCTGGTTTCCCTTTTTATCACTTCCTCTTCCTGTATGGCTCCACCCTAGTCCATCCCAGGAAGCCTATATTAACCGTTGCTCTACAGGTCTGCAGTGCTGTTCAACAGTGTTCCTATGCTTAGTTCCTGTCTGCAGTATAGTTGCTAGTTCCTGTTTGCAGAGTGCTTCGTTCATCTTCCGTGTACCGTTTTGGCTTGTTCCCGACTTCCTTGTCTGCCTGTGCCCCTGACTATTTGCATGTCCCACGGTTATCCTTGTCTGCCTGTTGCCCTGACCTCGGCTTGCCCATCACCACGGTTTGTCCTGCTGACTGCTTCCCCTTTCTCCCTGCGGAGTGTGACTTGAGGAATCTCGGGGATGCGACCTGGACCCAGTTGCGGCCAAGACCATCCTTACCTTCAAAGGCTCTGGTGAATACAAAACTGGGTCTTAGACTCCGTGCCCTGGGTGATCTTAGGTTCACGCTTCGTCTCTGCTAGCAGCAGTCGGCCATAGGGTTCACTTCCCTGTGGTGCATCCCTGACCCCTACGGGGTGCACTTGTCACCTGGCTACGAGTGACCTGACATTAATAAAAACCATTGAAACAGAAAAATATAAAAAAAAATGTTAGGGGTGAAGTTCGACTTCACCACTACAATGAATTTGCAGCAATTCCCTGGCATTCACAAAGTTTGCACATTTTAGACATGTGGCTGATAAGTTTGCAGGTTCACCAACAGAAATAAGGGGCAACCTATAATGCAGTGCATACTTATTGCCCCCAGTCAGCTGAGTCACTAATGTAAAGGAATGGATAACCTAGACTTTTTTTATATAAGGGTGGCCTTACAGCAGCCATATTCTTAGTGTGTGTCAGAATTTTTGGGGACATCTAACAATTCTGTGTAGCGAGAGCTTTTTTATTTTGTCATTGGTACATCCTTTGACCTCTGCAGCAGAAAATGTCAGCTTGTATACCTTGCCTTGTCCCACTTCACAATGTGATATCAAATAAAAAAAAAGGTCTACAGGGGGCGCATGCGCGAAGCTCACGATGGAGGACGTGTCCCGTTAGAGCTCCGCACCCTCCGCCACACCATCGGGACTTAATTAGCGTTCTGGACCGATCTGCAACCCCGTTTTTCCGAGCACTCCCCTCCGGAATAGGCACCGCTCCATCCGGGATGGTTTTAACCAGCCACCGCGGCAAAGCAAAGCCGAAACCTATCAAAGAAGCTCTGGCCCGCGCCTCCTCCAAAATGGCGGCGAAGGCCTTAGCCAGACAGCAGGCCGCATCCCCGGACGAATCTGCACAGGCTGATAGTGGGGAAGAAGACTGCGCTGAATCTTACACCAGCGGTTCCCCTATCCATCCGGCGCCAGGTATGTCTCAATCGGACTTTCTCAGACATATGGAATCTATGTTGCAAAAGGCCCTTAAAGTCACATCAGACCAAATTACTAACAGACTATCCCGCGAAATTAGGGAACTAGGCCAGAGGACATCTGACCTAGAAACCAGAGTGGATGACTTGGAACTCACCTTGCAAGAACAGGCCCAGGAGCAGGCAGCCTTGCGTAATGAAAACGCCACACTCCTCTCACGTTTAGAGGACGCGGAAAATCGCTCCCGCAGGTCGAATCTACGCATCCGTGGTATCCCTGAGACTGTTGACGATCTGCAATCCTTTTCCACAGCCTTATTCCAAGAACTCTCGGCATCTTCCATACCGGCTGGAATTTGATCGAATCCACAGGGCTCTCACCCGACGCCAGCAGGACGGTCCCCCTCGGGACATCATTGTTAAGATGCACTTCTTCCGCACAAAAGAACAGCTACTTGCTGCTGCCCGCAATAAAGACACTCTCCTATTTCAGGGCCATACTTACCAGCTCTTTTCTGACCTGGCTCCCCTTACCATTGCTAAGCGACGCGCCATGAAACCACAGCTACAGGTGCTCATGCAAAACCAATTGAAGTACACCTGGTGCTTTCCCTTTGCTTTACAGTTTTCCTACCTAGGACAGCAACACTCATGTACAACTCCGGAATCCCTCCAGCGTCTCTTGGAATCACTTCGCCTGGTCGCTCCTGCACAGTCTTCAGAGACTAACTTACCCCGTACCCCAGCCTGCGATGCTGCTCATCCGTATGGATCTACCCCACAAAGGCCTCATCCGGGTCCATCCTCCGTTCGGAAAGGAACTCCTGCCCATACTCCAAAATCCGGTTTGCCTGGCCGGCAACTACACTCACCTCGCTGAGTTTATTTATCTAACTCCCTTTTTTTGCAGATTTCTTCAGTGCCCCCCTGGTGTCACAGATGGCCTTGTCCTCTGAGATGATCGAATCACATGGAACTTTCGCTCCATCTCGCCTTACCTATGGACGATCCTTCATCTGAGGCACTCGGGGACTGCCTGCTTTAGCTCCATCCCTCCATGCTGAGGAGATTGCTACAATCCACTGTCACCTTTGGAGGTTGCTAAGGTGCAGTTCTACACTTTTCTACAGCTTATTTTTCGTTTATATTTCATTTTTGTTTATTTTGTTCCTTATATATCGGTGATATCATAGACAGTCGAAGGGGATTTATTCCTCCTTACTCTCCAACTCAACCAAAGTAGTTAACTCTTAGGATGATGCTGGGTTGATCTCCGCCTCTACTCCACTGAGTGCGGGTTGACATTAACCCATGACTGTTATATGAAATATGGATAACTTCGGATAGTATCCATAGCTTTGAGAGTGGGACAATGTTGTTTTGCTGCTGTTATATGCACTTTAGCCCCCCTCTCTCTTTAGGAGCCCCCTTTCCCCCCCCCCCTTCCCTGACCCTTTCCTCTCCACTCTCCTCCACTTCGCCCCATACCCCTCCACTTTCCCTCTTCCCCCCCCCTTCTTACCCACCCTCCCTCTCCACTCCCTCCCCTCCTTCCATGTCTCCTTTCCATTTCCTAACTTTCCTTTTTGTTGTCCCTTCCCCTTCCCTCCCAGCTATCTTACTTTCCCCTTCCTCTCCCTCCCTAGTATGCTCCCCCCCCCACGATTTTATCCTTTTAGGTTGTTCACTGAATTCTTGGGGGTTCCCCTTACCTGGGCTTCTTTTGAGATTTTGAACAAGTTGGGCTGTTACACCCAGCCCCGTTGGTTTTGCTGTTATCAACACTGAAATTCTAGTCTTGTTTGCAGAAACGTGATGCTGAACATAGAGTTTTTATTCAATAGACTGTCTGTCACAACTTGACTTATATAATGTGCTATGTATCTCCCATTTGTGGCGGAGAGTCGTCACTGCTCCCCCCTTTCTACGGTCCACCCACCCACGGGCTAGCTGGCTTGCCCCTGCGTTGGTGTACTATTTAGTCGGGCGATAGAGTTACACTCTTCCCCTTCCATATGTCCACTTGCTTACATATTGCTTCCCTACATGAGTGCTCTCACTCCCCTTTCTCTCCTTTATTGTTCTTCTCTCCCTTTTTTTCTTCTCTTTTCCCCAGGTCGGCTGGGTCGCATGGCCTTGATGGTCTCATCTGGCTATCCTACAAATGTTCCCAGATGGCCCCCTTGAATGTGCTCTCGTTGAACGTTAAAGGTCTCAACTCGCCTAATAAGAGAGTCAAGGCCTTCCAAACTTTTGCTACCTTAAAAGCAGGTATAGTAGCTCTCCAAGAAACACATTTTTCAGCTGGCACCACCCCCACATTTTTTAGCTCGCGATATCCTCAGGTGTATACTGCCTCAGCCCCCACAAAACATTGTGGTGTCCTGATTGCACTGCACCACACTCTCCCTTTTATTGTGCACTCTGAGATCAAGGACCCAGAAGGCCGCTACATTATACTAGTGGGCCTTCTCCAGGATGTTGAAACCACCCTGGTTTCTTACTATGCCCCGAATACGAATCCAAATCCCTTCTTTTCTCATCTAATACAAGTGGTACGGTCTCATTGCAGAGGGACACTGTTCCTGTGCGGAGACTCTAACTCAGTTTTACAACCACACCTAGATAAATCACCCTATGCTCCTGATCATTACTCCCCCTCTCTACGTTTCCGGAAACTTTTACAACAAGCCTCTCTGCTTGACACCTGGCGTGAATGTAATCCTACCAAGAAAAATTACACCTTTTACTTGTACCCGCACAAATCATTCTCTAGAATTGACCATATTTTTATCTCGGTTGCCTCCTCCCCCATATTGCTTCAATCTGTAATCCAGCCTATCTCTTGGTCCGACCATTGTGCAGTACTTACCACCGTATCCTCCCTAATTCCTTTGTCCAAAGACCGTACATGGTGTATTAATGAAGCTCATCTCACCAATCAATCTTACTGTTTTGACATCCAAATTGCCTTAGCTGACTACTTGAAACATAACGCCATCCCCGACATCTCCCCTGTCCTCCTTTGGAAAGCCCATAAGCCAGTTATCAGGGGAAAATGCATCTCAGTATCCACCCATCTGAATCGTGACAAAAAAATTAGACTAGCTGAGCTAGAATTTGATTTCCACCACTGTTTCCTCCAATTCCAATCCTCTCCTACCGAAGCCCATAGAATCCAAATGGAAAAGTCCAGGACAGAACTTGATTTAGCTCTGGCTGAATCAGCTGACAAAGCCATTCACAGATCAAATCACACTGCCTATACCAAGGCCAACAAACCAGATTCCTTCTTGGCCCTTCGTCGTCCAGAATGTTCCGATTAGACTACGTATAGATAAGCATGCTTATACTAGTAATCCTGTAAAAGTTCTAGCCGAGTTTCGAAAACGCTTACAAGACCTTTATAATACCCAATCCGCTTTCTCCCCCTCCACTGCAGATGCTCTATTCCAAGATGTTCCCTTACCCACCTTATCAGATTCAAATCGTGAGTGCCTTGAGAGACCCATCACAGTGGACAAGGTCTTAGCCGCTATCAAGACTCTTAAATCGCATAAGCAACCTGGCCCTGATGGGCTCTCGGGCACTTACTTTAAGAAATTCGCTGGTACCCTTGCCCCTCTCCTTGCTGACTCCTTTAATGCTTTACTCCGACAACACTCCTTCGGACGGGACACATTGACAGCCATCATAGCCATGATCCCTAAACCCAATGTAGACAACTCCCTTTGGTCGAACTTCCGACCTATTTCACTCTTAAATCTTGACATTAAATTACTGGCAAAAGTCATGGCCTTACGCCTTAACCCCTTGATTGGAAGATTGATCCACAAAGACCAGGTGGGTTTCATACCACGCAGACAGGCCAGTGATAACATTATATGAGTTGTTCTTCTGCAACATCTTGCTAGAACACGCAAAATCCCTATGCATTTGCTATCCCTTGACATCAGGAAGGCCTTTGACACGGTCTCCTGGTCCTACCTGAATTATATTCTGACCCGTTGGGGCTTCGGACCACACTTTTTACAGTGGGTGAACTCCCTTTATAATCATCCCCAGGCCTATGTTAAATATTCGGGTTTCCGCTCAGAGACCTTTTCGATAGGTAGAGGTACTAGACAGGGATGTCCCCTATCCCCCTTAATATTCGCTTTAGCTATAGAACCTTTGGCGGCCTTGATTAGATCTAACACTGATGTCAGGGGATTGGAGGTGGCTTCTACCTCCCACAAAATGTGTCTGTTTGCAGATGATGCCCTTTTATTTGTCACATCTCCCCGCACTTCTCTTCCAAGCCTCATACGAATTCTTGAACTATTCGCTAATGTCTCCGGTCTAGAGGTGAATAAATCTAAATCTATGGCTCTCAATGTGTCTCCCCCCCCCTCTGAAGTTATCCATCTACAAGAGTACTTTCCTTTTGCTTGGTCTACCACCTCCCTTCCATATTTAGGCATTAAGTTGACACCTGACCCATATTCCCTTTACAGTTCTAACTACCTTCCTATGTTGTCGCATTTAACTTCCCTACTAGATTCTTGGAAACCGCTCTGTGTTTCTTGGTTAGGTCGAGTGGCAGCTGTAAAGATGTCCCTGCTTCCAAAGCTGCTTTATTTGTATAGAGTCCTTCCAATTTCGGTCCCCTCATATTTCCACCACGTCATTCAATCTAGAGTCTTTAAATACATTTGGGGCCCTGTTAAACCCCGAGTTTCTAGGTCTATTCTCCTGCGAGACAAACTTAGCGGAGGCCTGGGTATCCCTATTTTTTCTCGTTATTATCAAGCTGCGCAACCTGCCCAAATTACACTATATCACGCTGCGTCGGAAACCCCTATATGGGTTAGCTTGGAAGCAGTAGACATTTATCCCCTATTAATTTCTAATCTTCTCTGGTTGCCCCCGCTGGCTCGTAGTCCACTCCATAATCCGGTGACCCGCCATTCACTTAGGCTCTGGGACAGTTTACGTAGTCGTTTTAGATTAGTATCCACCCATGCTCCGCTGCTATCCTTTTTTGGCCATCCACATTTTTATCCAGCCTACATAGAGCCTAATTCTTTTCATCTTTGGCTCTGGGCAGGATTACACAGGATAAGCGATCTTGTCACTGGCACATCTCTCAAATCATTCTCGGACCTACAGGCTCTGGCTAAGTTTCCCCCTAGGGAATGTTTTCACTACCTACAAATAGCCCATTTTGTTCACTCAATTATAGGTGATTGTTCCTCTCTGGACAGTATGTCCTGTTTTGAAAACATCTGTCAATCAGATCCTCATGCCCCTGGTATCATTTCCCATCTATATAGCCACTTCACTGCTGACTCCACTGACCTTCCCCTGTACGCTGCACAGTGGTCCAAGGACCTTCAGATATCATTGGACAAGGGGGACTGGACTGCTATTTGGAACCGTACAAAATCCTCTTCCCAAAATATTGTGGCCCTTGAAGCCAACTATAAGGTTCTGATGCGGTGGTATTTAGTCCCTGCTAGGATTTCCAAATTTCTACCTTTCTACCCAGCTGTCTGTTTCCGTGGATGTGGAGGGATGGGTACTCATGAGCATATCTGGTGGTCCTGTCCGATAGTACAGCGGTTTTGGGCTGTAATATTCCAGATGGCCTCAACCTTATTAAATGATAAACTATTGCCTAACCCATCCCTAGCTCTTTTGAACCACATTCAACCAGACTACACTAAGGCTCAGGTAAAACTTTTGCTTCAACTGACCACGGCCGCCAAACAATCTATTGCAAGGGCTTGGAAGACCCAAACCATACATATTGCAGAAGTTAAAAACAGGGTAACCCAGGCGATGATCCATAGTAAGATAGAGGCTATGATTCTCGACCGAATGGTTCAACATGACAAGACCTGGACTCCCTGGGCGGAACATTTTCTACCCCCTGAATTTGATATGACCCTGCTGACATTTTAAATGTACGAAACTGTTCTAGCCATACTGTATGTCAGCTCTTTAGGGCTCGTGGGACCCGGCCGACCCTTTCCCCACCTTATTCTGACCTTTCTGGTCCCTTTTCTTCCTTTCATCTCTTTTGCTCTTTCTTTCCTATTCTTCTGCTTTACTTTACCTCTGTATTTTCTCCTGAAATGTTTTGTATGTAGCTTAATAGGCAAGGCTACTAGCTTTTGCCTAGATATATATACCGTTATATCCCTGGTCAATCTACGGGGGACCCTTTTGAAAGATATATCCTCGATGGTATAGGACCTTTCCCAATCCCTTCCCCTTTCCCATTTCCCTTCCCCCTTCTCCTGGTAATGATCTAGTTACTTACCTCCTGTTTATAACTCAAAGGTCCTTTAATCTTTCTGTGTTGTAATTGACAATCCTTGTCCCGTATATTTAAAAATATGCACATTATGTTCTAACCCTGTTCTGGGACTGTATTTGCCTCTTTGGGTATGTACCATTATGTACTCTTTCATGTGATACTGTACAAACGATTGTTATTGTACTCTGTGTTTTGATTTTCAATAAAAAATTTGAACAGAAAAAAAAGGTCTACAATACCATCTGCTTGTCAAAGTAGAAGGCAGAAACAGTTAGACATCAAAATAGAGACATTGGTTTACAACGGAAAGGTTTCTGTACTGATTTCAAATTGTCATTAGGATACTGAACAGCATACAATGTAAAATTGTCCAGCAGCAAGCTAGTTTTAATCATGGATAATAGGCCTAACTGGTTTATACCTAACTTTTATCTTATCAGTTGGGATAGGGGGTTTGGTGAATGAGAGGTGGTGGTTTAGGTGGACACTGTTCTTGCTCTTTCAAATGATCCTGTGGCAAACTTCAAACAAAAGGCAGCTTAAAGAGCAGATTGGCATTAACATGCTAATATTATAATTTATGCACTGCCATGGGGGACATACCAATTGAAAAAAAAATATATAATAATAATAATCTCTCCCTACACAGAAGTGTCAGCTGTCCCTAACAACACTGATAGTAAAGCTGATGTGACCCCACCCATCCATCGATACGATATGTCATCCATTCCTTCATCCATTCCTTGTGCACTGCATTAAAGGTTGTTCTCTATGTTGGTGGTGAACCTGCAAACTTTTCAGCCAAAAGTTTGTGATTTACAAACTTTATGAATCCCAGAGATTCCCCACAAATCTATGGTAACTGCTGAACCTTATCCCCACACCTGTATTTATACAGAATAATAATAATAATAATAATAATAATAATAATAATAATAATAATAATAAACATGGATTTCTTAACCATCAAACTTCTCGTTTTTACTGTTTTGTGTACAATATATCATAATAATATTTTTATAACCTTCACTTTCTACAGTGCTGACAAAGATGGATTCTGTGTATTTTATGTTTGGCCTTTTTTTTCTACTCTATAAGCAGATTCATATTCCAGTCTATAGTAATAAATAACAAAAATATTCTTTATAAACCTGACACTCTCACAGCCTTCAGCTGATTCATGAAGTCAGTGTCAGGATCCTGGGCTGCTGTCAGTGATGATGAGGTTGGGAGAAGAGGAAGAACTCATTGGAGTCTATCAGAGACTCAACCATGTTATTTCCCGATATCTACTTAGAATAGTGTGGTTGTTGTCTTTGTGTGTGACCCCCTGCAAATCTGACACCCAGAACTCTGCTCACCGCTGTGATATGACTATGAGGGATTATACATTTGAGCACAAGTATTCTCAGGATGGAGACATCATTATAGGAGGGATATTCGCTGTACATTCTGGAGTGACAGTGTGGAATCAGAAAGGAAGTCTACATCTACACCTCATATGTACAATGTAAGTGAAATATGAAGAGCAACATTTCCAATCTAATCTACAGAGCTGTGTCTTTAGGAGATTTGTGTGATAATAGTACGAATAGCTGCCAATGGACCACAATGGATGAGAAACGCACATCAACCTTTTTTTTTAAAGGCACACAGTGCATGGTATGTGCATGTTGGTGCTTTGAGGTGCGTTGTGTGTTGGAATCTGTTGTAATATAATAATATATATGTGTATGTATTTTATATACTGTGTTATATGTATGGCACTGTATATATGTGTCACATACAGGCATTCCATGACAAATCCATTTTACACATCAAAAGGGTGTTTGTTGACCAAATGGGAAGTGGCCAAACAAGATTTACTCCACATATCAAAGGGGACAGATAGTGACTCTGGGCTATGTTAATGTTATTATTATTATTATTCACGATTTAGATTTTTTAGAGCCAACAGTTTACACAGTGCTTTACAATGTAATGGGGGACAACACAATTACAGTACAGTTCAATACAAAAGGTACAGGAGGGCCCGGCTCGTAGAGCTTACATTCTAAAGGGAGGGGTGGTGGTACAAAAGGTAATAGCTGCAGAGAACTTGATGGGGGTGGCAAGAATTATTATGCAAGAATGAAAATTAGGGCAGTTTATGACTGCAGCTGTTTCCGGCTAGGGGTCATTATTTGTCACTGAGGGCAGATCAAAGGCCTAATGGAGACGGCCAATTAAATTGCTCAGCCATTCAGTGTATTAATTTTCAGTCTATTCATTTTTCTATGATTATGAAGGCACAGATCTAGGAAAAATGGAACTCTGAGTTATATTTACTCTGTTGGATTTTGTCATCTGTTGCAAGACTTTGTTCTATATTGGAAGTCAATAAGGTGCATCTCTCTGGAAGAATCGGTTTTCTGCGGAACATAACTTATTTTATCATTATAATACCTAAATATTAATTATCTACCCACTATATAAGATATATCTCTACATGATCTACTTACTGTACATGTAAAACTATTATTTACAGGACAGGAAGTGAGGGGAAATGGAGCCCTGGACAGTGTCTGTCCAAAAGAAAAAAAAAAACTTTGGTTGGACATGAATTTTAAGGCACCACAATAACATTATATAGTATTTCTGTTTCTGATGGCAGGAATTTAATTTACCTTTTCACCGGCATGAACAATTTTAAGGCTTTACATGCTGGGTTTCTATTTACTCGGAACAACTTCAAATGTTATATTTTACCAAAAAGTTGGGTAATGCATCTCGAGATGCATTACCCAACTTTTTGGTAAAATATAGTTAGGACAAGAGTTGAGCGGACACCTGGATGTTTGGGTTCGACCAAACTTCGAAAAAAAGTCCGGGTTCGGGACCCGAACTTGACCCAAACCCGAACCCGAACCCCATTGAAGTCAATGGGGACCCGAACTTTTGAGTACTAAAATGTCTCTAAAAAAGTAATGGAAAGGGCTAGAGGGCTGCAAATCAAAGCAAAATGTTGGTAAGAGCATGGCAAGTACTCTGCAAATAAATGTGGATAGGAAAATAACTTAAAATAACATAAAATACATAAAAATAAAATAATCTTGACCTAAGAGGACAAGGTCCATATGGAGTAGGAGGTTGAGGTGGCGGTGGATGTGGCGGTGTAGGTGGAAGCGGTGGTGGAGGAGGACAAGGTAGCCAACACAGGTTTTTTTTTTTAATTTATTTATTTTTTAAATTAGGGTACACCCCAAAAGAGTGAGAAAGATCAGAAATACAAGAATGGCTGGGAAAGGCCGGTATACGTGTCTACTGTATTCTGCACAAGGTATGGACCTTGCCTGGTTCATTTTAATGAACGTGAGCTTGTCCATATTGGCTCTGGACAGGCGGCTGCACTTGTCTGTGATAACGCCCCCTGCCGTGCTAAATACACGTTCAGATAATACACTGGCTCCAAGGCGTAAAGGGCAAGCTCAGTCCATGTGCCCAATTTGGAGACCCAGAAGTTTAAGGGGGTAGACCCGTCATTCAGTACGTGTAGGCGTGTGCACACATACTGCTCCACCATGTTGGTGAAATGCTGCCTCCTGCTAAAATGTTCCATATCAGCTGGTGGTGCTGGTTGTAGTGGCGTGCTGACAAAGCTTTTCCACATTTCGGCCATGCTAACCCTGCCTTCTGAGGTGCTGACGGTGCCCCGTCTGCGTTGGCGACCTCTTCCTCCTCCTCTGCCTTCGCCTTGTGCTTCCACTGTGCCCCCGCTGTCAGGTGGTATTTCCACCAGCAGCGCGTCTACCAGCAGGCGCTTGTACTCGCGCATCTTACGATCACACTCCAGTGAGGGAATTAAGGACGGTACATTGTCCTTGTAACGGGGATCCAGCAGCGTGGCCACCCAGTAATCAGCACCTGTTAAAATGTGGGCAACTCGGCGGTCGTTGCGGAGACACTGCTCATGTGTGCCAGGCTGCCCAGAGGCAACAAAAAGCTGTCCTCTGTGGGAGGTGTATCGTCTGTGTCCTCTGTATCCCCCCAGCCACGCACCAGTGATGGCCATGAGCTGGTCTGGGCGCCACCATGCTGTGAACATGGTTCCTCCTCCTCCATCTCCTCATCCTCCACCTTGTTAATCCTTCAGAACTGTGCACTTGCTGGACAATTGTGGACCTGCCGTTTGTTGGTGCAGGAACCCACCCTCGGATACTGTACAAACGATTGTTATTGTACTCTGTGTTTTGATTTTCAATAAAAAATTTGAACAGAAAAAAAAGGTCTACAATACCATCTGCTTGTCAAAGTAGAAGGCAGAAACAGTTAGACATCAAAATAGAGACATTGGTTTACAACGGAAAGGTTTCTGTACTGATTTCAAATTGTCATTAGGATACTGAACAGCATACAATGTAAAATTGTCCAGCAGCAAGCTAGTTTTAATCATGGATAATAGGCCTAACTGGTTTATACCTAACTTTTATCTTATCAGTTGGGATAGGGGGTTTGGTGAATGAGAGGTGGTGGTTTAGGTGGACACTGTTCTTGCTCTTTCAAATGATCCTGTGGCAAACTTCAAACAAAAGGCAGCTTAAAGAGCAGATTGGCATTAACATGCTAATATTATAATTTATGCACTGCCATGGGGGACATACCAATTGAAAAAAAAATATATAATAATAATAATCTCTCCCTACACAGAAGTGTCAGCTGTCCCTAACAACACTGATAGTAAAGCTGATGTGACCCCACCCATCCATCGATACGATATGTCATCCATTCCTTCATCCATTACTTGTGCACTGCATTAGAGGTTGTTCTCTATGTTGGTGGTGAACCTGCAAACTTTTCAGCCAAAAGTTTGTGATTTACAAACTTTATGAATCCCAGAGATTCCCCACAAATCTATGGTAACTGCTGAACCTTATCCCCACACCTGTATTTATACAGAATAATAATAATAATAATAATAATAATAATAATAATAATAATAATAATAAACATGGATTTCTTAACCATCAAACTTCTCGTTTTTACTGTTTTGTGTACAATATATCATAATAATATTTTTATAACCTTCACTTTCTACAGTGCTGACAAAGATGGATTCTGTGTATTTTATGTTTGGCCTTTTTTTTCTACTCTATAAGCAGATTCATATTCCAGTCTATAGTAATAAATAACAAAAATATTCTTTATAAACCTGACACTCTCACAGCCTTCAGCTGATTCATGAAGTCAGTGTCAGGATCCTGGGCTGCTGTCAGTGATGATGAGGTTGGGAGAAGAGGAAGAACTCATTGGAGTCTATCAGAGACTCAACCATGTTATTTCCCGATATCTACTTAGAATAGTGTGGTTGTTGTCTTTGTGTGTGACCCCCTGCAAATCTGACACCCAGAACTCTGCTCACCGCTGTGATATGACTATGAGGGATTATACATTTGAGTACAAGTATTCTCAGGATGGAGACATCATTATAGGAGGGATATTCGCTGTACATTCTGGAGTGACAGTGTGGAATCAGAAAGGAAGTCTACATCTACACCTCATATGTACAATGTAAGTGAAATATGAAGAGCAACATTTCCAATCTAATCTACAGAGCTGTGTCTTTAGGAGATTTGTGTGATAATAGTACGAATAGCTGCCAATGGACCACAATGGATGAGAAACGCACATCAACCTTTTTTTTTAAAGCCACACAGTGCATGGTATGTGCATGTTGGTGCTTTGAGGTGTGTTGTGTGTTGGAATCTGTTGTAATATAATAATATATATGTGTATGTATTTTATATACTGTGTTATATGTATGGCACTGTATATATGTGTCACATACAGGCATTCCATGACAAATCCATTTTACACATCAAAAGGGTGTTTGTTGACCAAAGGGGAAGTGGCCAAACAAGATTTACTCCACATATCAAAGGGGACAGATAGTGACTCTGGGCTATGTTAATGTTATTATTATTATTATTCACGATTTAGATTTTTTAGAGCCAACAGTTTACACAGTGCTTTACAATTTAATGGGGGACAACACAATTATAGTACAGTTCAATACAAAAGGTACAGGAGGGCCCGGCTCGTAGAGCTTACATTCTAAAGGGAGGGGTGGTGGTACAAAAGGTAATAGCTGCAGAGAACTTGATGGGGGTGGCAAGAATTATTATGCAAGAATGAAAATTAGGGCAGTTTATGACTGCAGCTGTTTCCGGCTAGGGGTCATTATTTGTCACTGAGGGCAGATCAAAGGCCTAATGGAGACGGCCAATTAAATTGCTCAGCCATTCAGTGTATTAATTTTCAGTCTATTCATTTTTCTATGATTATGAAGGCACAGATCTAGGAAAAATGGAACTCTGAGTTATATTTACTCTGTTGGATTTTGTCATCTGTTGCAAGACTTTGTTCTATATTGGAAGTCAATAAGGTGCATCTCTCTGGAAGAATCGGTTTTCTGCGGAACATAACTTATTTTATCATTATAATACCTAAATATTAATTATCTACCCACTATATAAGATATATCTCTACATGATCTACTTACTGTACATGTAAAACTATTATTTACAGGACAGGAAGTGAGGGGAAATGGAGCCCTGGACAGTGTCTGTCCAAAAGAAAAAAAAAAACTTTGGTTGGACATGAATTTTAAGGCACCACAATAACATTATATAGTATTTCTGTTTCTGATGGCAGGAATTTAATTTACCTTTTCACCGGCATGAACAATTTTAAGGCTTTACATGCTGGGTTTCTATTTACTCGGAACAACTTCAAATGTTATATTTTACCAAAAAGTTGGGTAATGCATCTCGAGATGCATTACCCAACTTTTTGGTAAAATATAGTTAGGACAAGAGTTGAGCGGACACCTGGATGTTTGGGTTCGACCAAACTTCGAAAAAAAGTCCGGGTTCGGGACCCGAACTTGACCCAAACCCGAACCCGAACCCCATTGAAGTCAATGGGGACCCGAACTTTTGAGTACTAAAATGTCTCTAAAAAAGTAATGGAAAGGGCTAGAGGGCTGCAAATCAAAGCAAAATGTTGGTAAGAGCATGGCAAGTACTCTGCAAATAAATGTGGATAGGAAAATAACTTAAAATAACATAAAATACATAAAAATAAAATAATCTTGACCTAAGAGGACAAGGTCCATATGGAGTAGGAGGTTGAGGTGGCGGTGGATGTGGCGGTGTAGGTGGAAGCGGTGGTGGAGGAGGACAAGGTAGCCAACACAGGTTTTTTTTTTTTAATTTATTTATTTTTTAAATTAGGGTACACCCCAAAAGAGTGAGAAAGATCAGAAATACAAGAATGGCTGGGAAAGGCCGGTATACGTGTCTACTGTATTCTGCACAAGGTATGGACCTTGCCTGGTTCATTTTAATGAACGTGAGCTTGTCCATATTGGCTCTGGACAGGCGGCTGCACTTGTCTGTGATAACGCCCCCTGCCGTGCTAAATACACGTTCAGATAATACACTGGCTCCAAGGCGTAAAGGGCAAGCTCAGTCCATGTGCCCAATTTGGAGACCCAGAAGTTTAAGGGGGTAGACCCGTCATTCAGTACGTGTAGGCGTGTGCACACATACTGCTCCACCATGTTGGTGAAATGCTGCCTCCTGCTAAAATGTTCCATATCAGCTGGTGGTGCTGGTTGTAGTGGCGTGCTGACAAAGCTTTTCCACATTTCGGCCATGCTAACCCTGCCTTCTGAGGTGCTGACGGTGCCCCGGCTGCGTTGGCGACCTCTTCCTCCTCCTCTGCCTTCGCCTTGTGCTTCCACTGTGCCCCCGCTGTCAGGTGGTATTTCCACCAGCAGCGCGTCTACCAGCGTGCGCTTGTACTCGCGCATCTTACGATCACACTCCAGTGAGGGAATTAAGGACGGTACATTGTCCTTGTAACGGGGATCCAGCAGCGTGGCCATCCAGTAATCAGCACCTGTTAAAATGTGGGCAACTCGGCGGTCGTTGCGGAGACACTGCTCATGTGTGCCAGGCTGCCCAGAGGCAACAAAAAGCTGTCCTCTGTGGGAGGTGTATCGTCTGTGTCCTCTGTATCCCCCCAGCCACGCACCAGTGATGGCCATGAGCTGGTCTGGGCGCCACCATGCTGTGAACATGGTTCCTCCTCCTCCATCTCCTCATCCTCCACCTTGTTAATCCTTCAGAACTGTGCACTTGCTGGACAATTGTGGACCTGCCGTTTGTTGGTGCAGGAACCCACCCTCGGAGCCACTTGTAAATGACTGCCCTGAAAGCCTTGGAAATGATCCCGATTCCTCCTCCTCCTCCTGTGCCACATGCTCTTCCATCATTGCCCAAAGCATTTTTTCAAGGAGGCATTGAACTGGTATAGTAACGATGAGAATGGCGTCATCTGCACTGGCCATGTTGGTGGAGTACTCGAAACAGCGCAACAAGGCACAAGGTCTCGCATGGAGGCCCAGTTATTGGTGGTGAAGTGGTTCTATTCCGCAGAGCGACTCACGCGTGCGTGCTGCAGCTGAAACTCCACTATCGCCTGCTGCTGCTCGCACAGTCTGGCCAGCATGTGCAAGGTGGAGTTCCACCTTGTGGGCAGGTCACATATGAGGCGGTGAGCGGGAAGGCCGAAGTTACGCTGCAGCACTGACAGGCGAGCAGCAGCAGGGTGAGAACGCCGAAAGTGCGCACAGACGGCCCGCACTTTCTGCAGCAGCTGTGGCATATCGGGGTGATTTTTAAGGAAGCTCTGCACCACCAAATTCAGCAAATGCGCCAGGCAAGGGATGTGCGTCAAACCTGCTAGGCCCAGAGTTGCTACGAGATTTCGCCCATTATCGCAACCACCAGGCCCGGCTTGAGGCTCACTGCCGCCAACCACTCATCGGTCTGTTGTTCCATGTCCCTCCACAACTCCTGCGCGGTGTGGGTTTTTTCCCCCAAACAGGAAAGTTTTAAAACTGCCTGCTGGCGTTTACCCATGGCTGTGCTGAAGTTGGTGGTGAATGTGTTACGCTGACCGGATGAGGAGGCGGTAGAGGATGAGGAAACGGAGTAGGAGGAGTTAGCAACAGGAGGCAAACTGAAGCGCCCTGCAATCCTCGGTTGTGGAAGGACATGCGCCAAACTGCTATCCGCCTCAGGCCCAGCCGCCACTGCATTTACCCAGTGTGCTGTTAGGGAGATATAACGTCCCTGACCATGCTTACTGGTCCGTGTATCCGTAGTTAGGTGGACCTTGCCACGCATGGCGTTGTGCAGTGCACACCTGATTTTGTCCCCCACTTGGTTGTGCAGGGAAGGGATGGCTCGCCTGGAAAAGTAGTGTCGGCTGGGCACGACGTACTATGGGACAGCCAATGCCATCAGGCTTTTAAAACTCTGCGTCTCCACCAGACGGAATGACAGAATTTTAAAAGCCAGGAATTTTGAAATGCTGGCATTCAGGGACAGGGATCGCGGGTGGGTATGGGGGTACTTCCTCTTCCGCTCCAGTGTTTGGGAGATAGAGAGCTGAATGCTTCCATGGGACATTGTGGAGATGGTTGGTGACCAAGGTGGTAGTGTTGCTGGCAGATCCTCTGTTTGTGGGGTGGCAGGTGCCACTGTCACTACATAGGTGGATGAAGAGGCTGAGACTGAAGCAGGAGGATCCAGAGACCTTTCTTGGTTTTTGAGGTGTGTACTCCACTGCAGCTCGTGCCTTGCACTTAGATGCCTGGTCATGCAGGTTGTGCTCAGGTTGAGAACGTTTATGACTCGCTTTAGCCTCTGATTGCACAGCGTGCAAACCACTCGTGTCTTGTCATCAGCACATTGTGTGAAGGACTGCCATGCTAGGGAACTCCTTGGACCTGGCTTTGGTGTGCTCGGTCCCTTGCTGCGTTGGACAGTAGCAGGCATACTGTCTAGGGGATGGACGCTCCGCTTTTGTACCCTGCTCCCTCTTCTGCTGTGCTGGTGACTCTGTGCGACCACCACCTCTTCCTCCGAACTACACAGGTCACCTGCATGACGTTGATTCCATGTGGGGTCGAGGACCTCATCGTCCTCCACATCATCTTCCACCCAGTCTTCACCACTGCCCTCCTTGTCGGTCTGCATAATTGCGAAAGCAGCAGCAGTTGGCAACTGTGTTTCCTTATCATCCGAGACGTGCTGTGATGGTCCTCCCATGTACTCATCTTGAAACAAAAGTGGTTGGGCATCGGTGCACTCAATCTCTTCCCCTTCTGAGGCTGGGCTAGGTGGATGGCCCTGGGAAACCCTGTTAACAGAGTCATCAAAAAGCAGAAGAGACTGCTGCATGATTTGGGGCTCAGACTGCTTGGCTGATTTGCAAGGGGGTGAGGTGAAAGACTGATGAACATCGGCTGCAGGTTCCAACTCTGATCTTTCAGCACAAGACTGGTTGGGAGACAATGTGAAGGAACTGGAGGCACTGTCAGCAGCCCAATCTACTATCGCCTGTACTGCTCCTGGCCTCAACATTCGTAGAGCCGGATTAGGCCCGACCAAATACCGCTGCAGGCTCTGTCGCCTACTCGCACCTGAGGAAGGTGTTTCACTTGTGCGTGTAGCTGGCACAGATCGACCACGCCCTCTCCCTGCAACAGGAGCTCCACCAGCAGCACCACGACCACAGCCACGTCCCTTATTTGACGTTCTCCTCATATTTCTCAAATGTAGGATCTTGCCCTAAATGGGTGTTTTTTGAATAGCACAATAGAAGAACAGTATCTAAAGTGTTTATCTCACACGTACAGTTATTGAGCAAACACTGCAAAATATATTTTTTTGCCCTAAATGGGTGTTTTTTGAATAGCACAATAGAAGAAAAGTATCTAAAGGGTGTATCACAGTAACATATGCAGTGCTGGTGTAATTTGATTTCTGAAGCAGGACTGGCTCCTATCTATTTCTCTCCCTAAAACCAACACCAGGAACCTTTCCCTAAAGTATCTAAAGCAGAGTGACTTGCTGTGCTATGTAGATCACTGAGTAATTTGATTTCTGAAGAAGGACTGAGTCTGACTCCTATCTAATTCTCTCCCTCAGAGCAGCAGAAGCAGCGCCAGCCTTTCAGTACCCTATCTAAAGCAGAGTGACGTGCTGTGCTATGTGCCTCTAGCTTATATAAAGGCTGGGTCACATGCTGCACTGGCCAATCACAGCCATGCCATTAGTAGGCATGCCTGTGATGGCTTCTAGGTCACACGAGTTAAACAAATGTTGATTGGCTGCCCTGCAGCACGCCATTACATTGCCAAACACCGAACTCGAACCCAAACTTACAGTAAATTGTTCAGGTTCGGGTCCGGGTACCAAAAATCGGAAAGTCCGGTACGAACCCAAACTTTACAGTTCGGAATCGCTCAACCCTAGTTAGGACAGCTAGTTGTCTTATGGTGAGCATTCTAAAGTATAACATTATGCTGAAAAAATAAGGCCGTGCTGTGTAGGGATGGGACAATGGTTCAGTCCAATCTTTGGCTGTTATTGTATTTGGACAAATGCCTGAACTTTTGCCCATTCAGTCCCCTGATGATCATACCCTATATTACCAAAGGTATTGGGTTGCATGCACATGAACTTTAATGGCATCCCAGTCTTCGTCCGTGGGGTTCAATATTGAGTTGATGTAAGAAGTGAAAAAATGCGCATACCAAAAACAAAATCTCTAAAACAGCAGCAAACTCAAAATGTTATACAACATAGAAAACGGATGGTAAAAGGTGGGAGTTGCGCTAAAAATTATATATAAGTGACCATATAAAATAAAAATAAAAAAGAGTTGTCTGAGTGTTTGTTCACCATACGTTTTTGTACTATTTTTTTCCTGTTTTCTCTTTTTCTACTGGGCTGAGTCCACTGAAGTAAGAGCTTCTGCACCGTTCCATGTTGGATCTTCTGTTGGCTACACCATGGATGGCTCTTTTTGATCCTTGGGGATCTATACTTCTGGTAAGGGTTAGCCTGAACGTTTTCACTTGGATATTGTTCCAACACTAACCACAGAATTGGATTAATTTCTTATTTTTTGGACTACTGTAAAAATATTTTTTTTTACCAATTTTTTTACCAATTTTGTATGTGCACACTTATTGGGACTCTTAACTTGTTGATCTTTTGGTCACCTTTCAAGGTGTCTCTAGTACAACTCTTTTTTATTTTTATTTTATATGGTCACTTATATATAATTTTTAGCGCAACTCCCACCTTTTACCATCAATATTGAGTTGGCCCACCCTTTGCAGCTATAACAGCTTCAATCTTTCTGGGAAGACTGTCCACAAGGTTTAGGAGTGCGTTTGACCATTCTTCCAGAAGCAAATTTGTGAAGTCAGGCACTTATGTTGGATAAGAAGGCCTGGCTCACAGTCTCTGCTCTAATTCATCACAAAGGTGTTCTATTAGGTTGAGGTCCAGACTCTGTGCAGGTCAGTCAAGTTCCTCCACCCCAAAACTTGCTCATCCATGTCTTTATGGACCTTGCTTTGTGCACTGGTGCAGTCTTGTTGGAACAGAAAGGAGCAATCACCAAACTGTTCCCACAAATTTGGGAGCATGAAATTGTCCAAAATGCCTTGGTATGCTGATGCCAAGCCCAACCCCTGAAAAACAACCCCACACCATAACCCATCCTCCACCAAATGATGTTGACCAGTGCACAAAGCCATAAAGACATGGATGAGTGTGACCTCACCCCTATAAAAACACATTTGGGGTGAAATAGAGCAGAGACTGTGAGCCAGGCCTTCTCATCCAACATTAGTGCCTCACCTCACAAATGTGCTTCTGGAAGAATGGTCAAACATTCCCATAGACACACTCCTAAACCTTGTGGACATCCTTCCCAGAAGAGTTGAAGCTGTTATAGCTGCAAAGGGTGGGTCAACTGAATATTCAATCCTATGGACTAAGACTGGGATGAAATTAAAGTTCATGTGCGTGTAAAGGCAGACATCCCAATAATTTTGTTAACATAGTGTATGTAGAAGTAATATTTCAGGAAACTAGGAGCCACCAAAGTTACCAATGTCATTGGCTTACATGGCCATTAATCCCCGGCCATGGCCATATTTGGTTAATGATGTCATTTCTATTCCCATCCCTTCTGTGTCATGTGCACTGGGTCTGTTGTCATTTTATTGTTGACAGGTTGGCAGGCAGCAGACATCATAAATAATGATAGATTTACAATGATGGGCTATTATTGGGTGCTTTTTCTAGAAATAAAGGACTTGTAAAATTTGTGTGTCTTTCTCTATAAGTTACATTTTTGTGAATGAGTAGGAGTACAATGTCCCTCTTACTCATTCACATATGGGGGCTGGTATCTGGAGGCCCCCTTATTTTCAAAAGCCTCCCGCCTGCAGACCCCCACAACCACTGGGCCAGGGTTGTAGAGACAAGGACTATCTATCGGAGGATCTTGAACCCCACATATAATTGAAAGAGGAATTTCAAGTTTATTTTGTTATTGAATTATTGTATTATTTCATATTCCATTGAGCAGTTGAGGAGATTACTGAGCACATGGTGGTGGGGTAGATATATTGGAGATGTGGAAGCATTGCATAATTCTAGCATGTATACTGTATATAGAGTATCGTGTCTTGTAGGTCTGAATATTATATGTGACTCAGGAGTCCCATTAAGGGTTAATGCAAGGTTCAGAACTAGCATCTCTCCAAATTCTGTAGTTCTGAATCAGAACATTCAATCCTGGGTCCAGGTTTTGGTAGATGCCTGCAACCTGACTCACTACACAGGTGTGCAGGGTCATTATATAGTCAGGTCTGAGGCCGCGTACACACCATCGGTCCAAACCGATGAAAACGGACCAAAGTTCAGTTTCATCGGTCCAAACCATCTGTGTGTACGCCCCATCGGTCTTTTGTCCTTCGGACAAAAGTTAGAGAACTTGCTTTAAAATCGAACCGATGAACCTCTGACCGATAGGTCCAAACCGATGGTTAGTACACAAATCATCGGTTCAAAACCCGCGCATGCTCAGAATCAAGTCGATGCATGCTTGGAAGCATTGAACTTCGTTTTTTTCAGCACGTCGTGTGTTTTACGTCATCGCGTTCTGACCCGATCGGTTTTTGGAACAATGGTGTGTATGCACATCAGACCATCAGTCTGCTTCAGCGTGGAACCAATGAAAACGGTCCGTCTGACCGTGTGTACGCGGCCTGAGAATTGTGCACGTAGACATCTTCCAGTTTGGTGTCTAGAAGGTTTCATCAGGGGTCAGGGGGCCCCAGCCAGAAGCCACGGGACAGAGGTCTCATCAAGGGGTCAGAGGACCCAGTCCCAAGGCAGCAGATCTTGGTCCCAGGAGTCAGGTCGGGGCATATCAGGGGTGTCAAGAGAACCCCAATTCCTAGGCCAGAGGTGGGCCATGCAGCAGGGCACTGCAACTGAAGGCTAGAGAGCCAAGTGTGCAAAAGAACCAAATGACATAGTCAAAGGACTGGTAAGAGGAGCAGCAGTGCTGCCAACACGTAAGCCAGGTGGCTTGGTATTTTCATTCATTCTTGTTTTGTGGAAGAAACCCCTGATGTATAAGTGAACTTTTCTTTTACTCAATAAAAGTGGGCTGCCACACCCTAAAACTACAGTTTGGACTGGCACCGCTCATTGTTAATGCACCTGCTACTTGAGTTTAATTCCCCCAATCTTACAATATATATATATATATATATATATATATATATATATATATATATATATATATATATATATATATATATATATATATATATATATATATATAAAACCCAGGGGGTCCCCAGGTTACGAACAAGATGAGGACTGTAGGTTTGTTCTTAAAGCGGAGGTCCACCTGATTTTTTTAAAGCCAGCAGCTACAAATACTGCATCAGCTGACTTTTAAAAAATGGACACTTACCTGTCCATCCCGCCCGCGATGCCGGCAGACAAGGACGAGCAATAGCTCATATCTTGGATGCTGCCGCTGCCATCCTCAGTGAGGGAATAAGGAAGTGAAGCCTTTCGGCCTTACTGCCCTATTCCCTACTGTGCATGCACGAGTAGCGTGCCGCGCCGTCACAACAGTGTGTTTCCCAGAAGACAACGGGGGGTGACGTGAAAGGGCGTGACTCTCGCAGGAGTAAATACCCGGAAGTGATGCAAATACCTGTATGATACAGGTATCTGCACCCCCCGCCCCCTGCAAGGTGCAAAATGTGACACCGGAGGGGGGAGGGTTCAGAAGAGCGGAAGTTCCATTTTTGGGTGTAACTCCGCTTTAAGTCGAATTTGTTTGTAAGTCAGAACAGCTGCACAGGAAAGAGCGTGATCTGCAGGCTTCACTAGGCCGCACTAGGCCGGACCAGGCCGCGGCCACAACGGGCGGTTTTAGCAGCCCAGCAGGCCACCGGACCATACCAGGCCTGTGGATGGGCAGGCAGGATGCCAAGTGGGGCCCCATAACTTGCAGCAGGCCAGGATGGCTCACTCCAGCAAGGCACAGGCCAGGAACATGGCGGCGGCCGCGGGTGTGTGGGATCGCTCAATACAGGCACAGGACACAGAAGGGTATGGAGAGGAACAGGCAGGCAGGTAATTAGGTTGTTTTTCAGCGTTTATGTGCAAGGATGGCTAAGGATGGAGTGCAGGATTCTTGGAGCTCCTCACTAACACCCCGTTCGTAAGTAGGAGTCGTTCGCAACTCGGATGTTCGTAACTCAGGGACCCCCTGTATATATAGTCAAACAAAAAATATAAAGTAGGCGCTAATTAATCCCAGAAAAAACAAATATAGAAAAAAAATGAAAATAAAAATGTTTTCACCTTTTAGATATTGTTGTAGGAGGCCTCTAATACAGAAATCAATAGTTTTTAGAAAACAAATAAATATTTTAGAACATTTTTAGGCAAACGTTGTAATTTTGCAACGTTGGGCCTGTTTGGTAGCAGAATTTCAGTAATTTTACTCATATTATCAGAACAAATGTAGAGACCAACAAATAATTTATTTTAAGGGATTTCTGCCTATTAAGTCCTTCAACAGTAGCCTATACACTAATTATCACAAAATAATAATAATACAAGTAATATTTTTTATTATAAGGGAAGTATGTTTTTTTTTTCCTATTCATACTTACTTAGGTGGATGCAGAATTAGACCAATGCTTCCTGTCCCTACGCATGGCGTCACGTCACGTGACTTCATCACCTGATGAAGTCACGTCACATGATGCCGCGCGTAGGGACAGGAAGTACTAGACCTCACACACTCTGACGGGAAAGATACAAGCTCTCTGCTCGTTTTGTTTGGAATTTACTGACATCTTAAATGTGAGTTTTTTTATATGCTTTTACATTAAATACTTTTTTTTTTTTTTATTTATCATCAAAAAAGAAAAGCCGGTCCGTGCGGACCAAAAGCAAACAAACATGACAGTCGGGGTTTACAACACCCCAATCGGGTAGGAAACAATACGTCTGTACAGTAAGATATAGAAGTACAGGATAATAATAAAAGGCAATAATACAAACATATCCTTCAGTCTACTATCCTGGTACCGTATTTTCCCGGTGTGTCTCTGTGTCCCGTGGAGTAGCCCCACACGGGTCGACTCCCCAATCCATTTTCCATTTTCTAGGGAAGACAAGGTTGAAGAAGAAAGGAGATCAAAAGAAATAGCGGGTAGAGTGTAGGTAAGAGTGGGAGGGGAGGGGTGGGGTGGGGAGGGGGGGCTGCACGAGCCTGTCTAGCTTCAAGGGCGCTCTCAAGGGCGCGTCACAGGCCTAGGGGAGTCAAGTCTCCCCAGTCACCAGGGGAGTCTCCACGACCGTCCGAGATCCCAGGTGGTCGTCTGTTTCTCTTAGCCTTTGTCCCTCCTCTGAGAATCTAAATATATTGTATAGTTGCCACGTGTCTGAGTACGTTTCCCTCCACTGTTGGCCGGAGAGAACCAGATCCTCCATACGGCTGATCTCATCTACTTTGTGTAGCCACATAGCCACAGTCGGCGGGTGAGGAGACTTCCAGAGTAGGGGCACGCAGGCCTTGGCTGCGTCCAGAAGGTGACGCACCACCGATTTTTTGTATACTCTGGGCGGCAACTCGTTAGCGTGGAGGAGGAAGTACGCCGGATCATCTGGGACAGCGCTTCCCGAGAATTGCTGGGTGACCCGCCGCACCCCACTCCAGAAGTCTCCCAATCGCGGACATGACCAAAATATATGCAACATGGTGCCCCTATCTTGTTGGCATCTCCAACATGTGGCCGTGGTGTCAGGAAATAGTTTACTAAGCTGGGCTGGGGTTCTGTACCATCGCGTGAGAATTTTATAGTTTGTTTCTTGCGTTTTGGCGCATATTGATGACTTATGTGTGAAGCGAACTATATTCTGCTTTTTGGTAGCTGAGAAATGTGTCCCCAATTCCTCTTCCCATTTGATCAGGGCCGGTATTTGGTATTCCCCTGGGGGGGTGTTTAGTAATGCGTACATCTGGGATAAGGTGTGGGGGAGTACCCCCGAGTCATTACATATGGTTTCTAAGGTTGTCAATGGTACCAGATCTGTCTGAGGGGCCGGTATACTGTTCAAGAAATGTCATATTTGCTGTGCTCTCAGGAAGTCGAGTCTGAACACGCCTTCAGGGTCTATCAGTTCTGCTGTCGATTTCCACCTCCCCCCCGCGCTAAAGTGATTTGCCTGAAATAAGTCAGCCTTTGCCAGGTCTAGGAATTTCCCGTCAAAGAGGGGATGGCCAATAATAGGTCTCAGTGGGGAGTTCCGTGCCGAGAGGGAGAACTTTTCAAAAAGGCCTGCACATATTCTGATCATCTGTCCTATTAAGGGATGTCGGGTAGTGTGTGTGGGAAGTGATGTATGGCACCAAGGGGCACGCCGGAGAGGGGTCGCGCACTGACTTTGCTCTATTTGTGTCCAAAGTTTGATGTGGCCATGTCTGCACCAGTCAATGAGCCTGACCAGATGTGCTGCCTGGTAGTAGGCTCGCACATCTGGTAGAGCAAGGCCGCCATTCAGTTTAGGGAGAGAGAGCACCTCCCTTCGGAGTCTGGATTTTTTCCCGGCCCAAAGGAAGAGTGAAAATATTGAATGTAACTGACGGAAGTAATCTCCCGGTATGTGGATCGGGATTGCCTGTAGAAGGTATAAAAATTTCGGTAGTATGGACATTTTTAGAATATTACACCTACCCAGCCAGGAGTGAAGACCCCCTGTCCACTGTGACAGCAACCTGCAGACCTCTGTCAAGAGGGGAGGCAAGTTCAGCTTATACAGGTGTGACAGCGAGGGGGGAATGTACGTACCCAGGTATTTCAGCGCGACCTCCGTCCACTTAAACCTAAAAGTGGCCTTAAGCCGCGTGAGTTGGTGTTGTGGGAGCCCTACCCCCATCGCCTCTGACTTTGTCATGTTGATCTTCAGGTTTGAGAGCTTACCATAAGTTTCAAACTCCTGAATGAGAGCTGGGAGCGACGCATCTGGATTTGTAAGAGTAAAGAGTAGATCATCCGCGTAGGCGGATACTTTATACTGTGCTTCCGCGATTTGTATTCCCGTGATCAAGAGGTTCTGGCGCACATGGCACAAGAAGGGTTCAAGTGAGAGTGCGAAGAGCAGGGGTGAGAGGGGGTACCCCTGTCTCGTCCCATTAGTGATGGGGAAGGTTTCCGATAGTACGCCGTTAACACGCACCCTCGCCGGCGGACCCCTGTAAATTGCCGCCACCCAGTTCTTCATTTTCTCCCCTATCCCTACGTGGTCTATAGTGGACATCATGAAACGCCAATTTACCCGGTCGAATGCCTTTTCGGCATCAGTCCCTATAAACAGGCTGGGTATCTTACCGGAGGAGGCCATGTGCAGTAGATTAAGTACTTTCACTGTGTTGTCGCGGGCCTCCCTGGTGGGAACGAAACCCACCTGGTCCAAGTGAATCAAATGGGGAAGTTGGCTCTGTAGTCTGGAGGCTAAGATTTTAGTGTATAGTTTGAGGTCTGTGTTGAGGAGTGAAATGGGGCGGTAGCTTCCGCAGTTAGTAGGGTCTTTACCCTCTTTTGGGATTACGGATATTTGAGCCTGTAGTGTAGTAACATGAAAGGATTTCCCCGAACCCAAGTCATTAACCAGTCTCACTAGGTGTTGGCCCACCGACGGAAGCAGCGACCTGTAGTATTCCACTGTGAGGCCATCTGGGCCCGGGGCTTTACCCGGTTTAGCTGCCTTCAGTGCCCCTTGTATCTCAGGAAGAGTGATGGGTTCTTCCAGGCTTTCCCGCGTTTCAGCTGATAGGGTGGGCATTAGGGATTCGGAGATATAAGTAGTTATCTCCTCCTGTGTAGGGGGGGGGGTAGCTAGATTAGAGTGCTGTAGTACCGGCGGAATTCTCGCGTAATTTGTTGGGGAGTAGATTGTTTCTGACCTCCAGGGGACAGCACATGTGGTACGTACGAGGCCAGGCGACGCATGCGCAGGGTGTTGGCTAACAGCCTGCCACATTTATTACCCGACTCGTAAGTAAACCTCCGGCAAGTTTGCAGCGCCGCTTTGGCTTTGAATTGCAATAGGTCTGTTATTTGGGTGCGGATAGTATCGAGTTCCGCTCCTGTCTGCCTTTTCGGCGTTATTTTGTGCGTCGTTTCTAATGTCTGTAATTTGCTTAGTAACAGGGCCAGTTGTGCTGTCTGTTCCCTTTTGAGGCGCGCGCCATGTTTAATCAAGATTCCCCACACTACGGCCTTGTGGGCTTCCCACACTACCCCCACGTCGCTGTCGGGTGTGGTATTGGTGGTGAAATAGTGCCCTAACTCCCTTACCACTTCTGTCATAACTTCGGTGTTCTGTAGGAGACTCTCATTCAATCTCCAAACCAGTCTCTGGTCTCTCATCTTGTCAAAAATAGGCAAACAGTGCAAAAAAAAAAGAAAAAGATGCAATTGGGACATCTCGTTACCCATGGTGCCCTAAGATCAAGGTCCCCCACCCTCTGTGAAAGATGCCGCCCGGGATCCCAAACCAGAACCCCGACCCCCCCCCTCGGGGCTAATCCCACGGCAGGCCAACCCCCCCTCCGGTAGACCGGGTGGCAGAACAACAAAGAGATGTGGACAGTCCTCCATAGAGCGTCAATGATTGCCCCTTTTCAGTGTCATGTCCCGTGACCCCAGTGGGGAGTCATTGCAAAGTGAGGTGTCCCTGCAGCGCCCAGGGGTCCCCCAGAGGGGCTCGCCCCAGGCTTTCTTCTCAGGCCCCTCGGGAAAACCCACCCCCCCCTGAAACAAGGATTCCCGCCCCCCCTCCCATAGGTACCATATGCCATGTGGATCATCCAGCTTCGCACGTGGCAGCTTTCCTCAGAGTCAACATGTGCGGCACCCGCGGTGGCTCTGTGTCTCAAGGCCCAGGCCAATGGGTGGCGGATCCCCCCATAACTTCGATGGGAGACCTCCGGCCGGGGGTCTCGCTCCTGGGCCCATTGAGTCTGCCGAGCCGTAGAGAGTCATCCTGGGGGGGCCCCTGCAATTTGTGATCAGTCAAAAAGGGGAGGGGTCACGGCTGCCACTGTCTACCCGCCGGGTGCCCGACACGTTAAGGCAGCTGGAGGCAAAGAGAAAATAAGGGGGGTATTGCGAGGGGAGGACAGGGGTGATCGGCCCCCACGGGATATACAGTGCCCATAGCCAGAACTCAGCACGTCAGGGGGGGTGATCAGGGCCCAACACAGGGACCCGCGGCGGGCGTCCTGCGGGTAGATAGAAATGTAGAGGAGGGGGAACAGTCAACTGCATGGCCTACGGCCTACTCACGTCCCGCACCACCTCAAGCTGAATGGCGTCTCCTCCTGTCCCTCTGCGGCCTCTGCGCCTGGGGGCCCCGATAGGCCGCAGCACCGGAACGTCCAGTCTGGCGGGGTATGAACTGTAGCCAGTCCGGTACCTAAATCGGCTCAGCACCAAAATATCGGAACAGGGCGGGTAGGTCCGCGGTGCTCTGAAGCAAGAAGGCAGTATTGTCTTTGCGGAAGGTGACCGCCAGTGGGTAGCCCCAGCGATAAGTGTGTCCTGTCCGCCTGGCCAGTTCCAACACAGGCCGCAGCATGGCTCTCCGGCGCAAAGTCGCCCTGGAAAGGTCAGGGAGGACACGTACGTGGGCCCCGTCTACATCCAGATCTCCCAGGTCCCATGCCCGCCTCAGGATGTCTTCTTTCTGACTATAGCGGTGTAGGCGGAATACAACGTCACGCGGCCTGTCTTGGTCTGCCGGTTTAGGCCCCAGCGCCCTGTGCGCTCTGTCCATTATCACCTCCGCTTCTGGGTCTTCCAGGACCCGCCTGAAAATACTCAGGACTTTGGCTCCTACATCTTCCCCGTCCTCGGGTTCGGGGACGCCACGGAGCCGCAGGTTGTTGCGGCGGCTCCGGTCCTCCACATCTTCCAGGTGGAGCTGCAGCGATATGGCGGCCTCCTGGTGGCGGTCCCGGGCTTGTTCCAATGCCGCTACGCGGTCCGTCAGTGAGGACACAGTTTCCTCTCCCGAGGTGACCCGGTCTGCGAGCGTCGAGACTTCCCCCCGTACCTCCTGGATGTCTCGTCTGTGGGTTTCCTCCAGGCGGAGGATCAGAGCCTCAATGTTGGTAAGGCCTGCAGCAGTGCCATCGCGGCCGGGTGTAGGCCGGCGAGGTCCGGGGGTTGGGAGGATGACATGTCGTCATGTGTGCACTCCTCCGGAGGCTGGTGTGGGAAGGTCATCCAATCCTCCGATCCTCCAGCGCCCGGTGACTGTTCTCTTGAGGGTTCTCCGTCAGTCTGTATGGGACCTCGTGGCTCGGGTAGGCCGGAGTCAGGGGGTAGTTCTTGTAAGGCCTTTAAATACTTCTGGATTTCTCCGGAAATCTTCCCCGCCGGGGTCCCCTTCGTTGCTGCTCTTGTCCCGTACCTTTTGGCAGTGTTCATGCCGGTATTCTTCTATTTTTGGCCAGAAATCGGGGGATCAGGCCGGGAGCTCTGATGGAACATTAAATACTTTTGAAGCAGAGCTGTACTATGTGCCTTCTTCTCTCTTTGCCCATCTATACCCGCTGAGCATTTTTGAGTGCCAGTATTCGTGGACGTTTAGGTGGAGGCCAAAGAGAGAGGATCAGTATACAATCAAGATCACTGACTGGATGTGCCTTCTTCTCTCTTTGCCCATCTATACCCGCTGAGCATTTTTGAGTGCCAGTATTCGTGGACGTTTAGGTGGAGGCCAAAGAGAGAGGATCAGTATACAATCAAGATCACTGACTGGATCGCACAAACTCGCCATTCATAGGAGATAGGCCCACTGCTCACGGCCTCCATGTGAGTGCATGCGCATGTGATTTATTATTTCCCAGATCCTCTTTTCAGTACTACGCCATATTTTCCTCTTTTTCTTTTTCTTCCAATATGGCCATTTAATGTGGAGACTACACCTAGCCATTTATCTTGCCGGATCTTTGAGTATATCCCAAGTGGTATTTAGGCTGTCCGTGCTATGGCCTTGAGGTGAGCATCCTATACCACTAGAGGTGTGTGCACCGAAGCTTGCTCTTCCCTGAAACACTGGATTCTTTGGTTTTTCACCACACTATTGTTCACAGCTATTGAGAACTGCACCCTTAACCTTTTTTTTGGATGTGAGACTTTCACTTGTATTTGACTCCACTGGATTTTTACACTTTATCATTTTTTGGGATCACTACCCTTTTGGTCTTACAGTACCAATCTTGGACATTTATTTTGAATATTGTGTATACCCTATTGTATTCCTGTGTTTATCTATGTTCCATGTATGGACTTTGTTGCACATTGTTAACCTTTCTCAGATCACCCACCCCCACAGTTCAGATTGGACACTGCTTGTAGGGATCACCCCGCCTTACTTGGTGGGACTTATTGTTACTGTTTTTTGTTTTTTGTTTTATCCCTCCACACCCACACAGCACAGTCACTATTACTTATTTCATTTGCTTTCACCTTTGGCTAGGACCCATTTCAGGTAACTGCAGCAGTGCCCCCCAGGTTTAGAATAGCGCGAGAGCCCTTCCATTTCTTTGTTGTTGATGCTTGGTGTGGTACCTTCCATGCCAGCAGGATATTCATGATCGCCATCAGCATGCAGGGTCTGTTCTCGTTTTGGATGGGGACAGTGCTCTTTCCACAGGATCTGTTTGTTGTGAGATGGAGTGGTCCCCTGGCCACCTGCACCTTCAGACGTCCTCATTTTCTGCCCCCAGTCAGCCTGTCCTCTGATCCTGGGGAAGTGAGAGCACTGGGTGGGAGCTGGAGAGAAGGGAGAGCGGAGAGCACTGGCGGGGTTGGAGAGCATGTGGGTGGGGGCAAAGAGCAGGGGGTTGTGGAGATCACAGAGGTGGGGAGCGGAGAGCACTGGGGGGCTTGAGAGCACTGGGGAGAGACAAAAAGAACAGGGGTGGAGAGCGCGGGAGGCTGAGGGGGGGGCTGGAGAGCACTAGAGGGGATCTTGAGAGCACTGGGGGGGGGCAGAAAGAACAGGGGTGGAGGGCATGGGGTATGGAGAGCATTGGGGGGTACACAGATCAGGGGGGAGTGGAGAGCAATGGTGGAGCTTGAGAGCATCAGTGGGGGCCAGAAAAAACAGGGGGGCTGGAGCGCACTATGGGGGAGCACTGGCGGGGTTGGAGAGCACATGGGTGGGGGCAAAAATGCAGGGGAGCGGAGAGCACTGGCAGGGATAGAGAGCACATCTGTGGGGGAAAAATGCAGGGGGGAGTGGAGAGTACAGGGGCAGGAAGCGGAGAGTGCTGGGGGGAGCTTGAGATTACTGGAGGGGGAGCCAAAAAGAACAGGGGTGGAGAGCACTGGGGGGCTGGAGAGTGATGGGTGGAGCTTGAGAGCACTGGGGGTGCCAGAAAGAACAGGGGTGGGGAGCACTTGGGGGGGAACAGGGGTGGAGAGCACTGGGGGGTGGGGAGAACAGGGGTGGAAAGCACTGGGGGGGTGGGGAGAACAGGGGTGGAGAGAAGAACAGGGGTGGAGAGCACTGGGGGGGAGAACAGGGGTGGAGAGCACTGGGGGGGAGAACAGGGGTGGAGAGCACTGGGGGGAGAGAACAGTAGTGGAGAGAACTGGGGGGAGAACAGGGGTGGAGAGTACTGGGGGGGGGGACAGGGGTGGAGAGGACTGGGGGGAGGACAGGGGTGGAGTGCACTGGGGGAGAACAGGGGTGGAGAGCACTGGGGGGGAGAACAGGGGTGGAGAGGACTGGTGGGGAAGGACAGGGGTGGAGAGCACTGGGGGGGGGCAGGGGTGGAGAGCACTGCGGGGGGGAGAACAGGGGTGGAGAGCACGGGGGAGAACAGGGGTGGAGTGCACTAGGGGGGAGAACAGGGGTGGAGAGCACTGGGGGGAGAACAGGGGTGGAGAGGACTGGGGGGGCAGGGGTGGAGAGCACTGGAGGGGGGAGAACAGGGGTGGAGAGCACTGGGGGGTAGAACAGGGGTGGAGAGCACTAGGGAGAACAGGGGTGGAGAGCACTGGGGGGGAGAACAGGGGTGGAGAGCACAGGGGAGAACAGGGGTGGAGAGCACTGGGGGGGAGAACAGGGGTGGAGAGCACGGGGGAGAACAGGGGTGGAGAACAGGGGTGGAGAGCACTGGGGGGAGGAGAACAGGCATAGAGAGCACTGGAGGGGGGGAAAAACAGGCGTGGAGAGCACTGGGGGGGGCACTGGGATGGTGGCTGGAGATGGATGGGGAGATTGGGGGGCAGAAAGAACAGGGGTAGAGAGAACTGTGGGAGGGGGAGGAGGGCTGGAGAGTGTGGTGGGGGAGGAGAACACTGGGGGGAGCTTTAAGCAGCACCTGATAGGAGGAGAGGCAGGGGGTGCATATACAAGAACTGAGCTGTCTATATTCCTCCATACAGCCGCAAAATGCTTGATTCTCCCCTCTTCCTCCTGCAAGCATTTAGCGGCTGTATGGAGGAATATAGACAGCTCATTTCCTCTATATGCCGCCTATATGTGATACTCCTATTAAGCACCTCGCGCGGGCTGTACGGTCGGTGGGCATGACATCTGCTGTGCCTGTGTATCATCTCTTAGCTTGCTGGCTGGGTCTGTGTTCGGCAATAATGCTGTAACACTGTCCCGCCCATGCACGTGGGTGGGGGCAAAGAGCAGGGGGTTGTGGAGATCACAGAGGTGGGGAGCGGAGAGCACTGGGGGGCTTGAGAGCACTGGGGAGAGCCAAAAAGAACAGGGGTGGAGAGCGCGGGAGGCTGAGGGGGGCTGGAGAGCACTAGGGGGGATCTTGAGAGCACTGGGGGGGCAGACAGAACAGGGGTGGAGGGCACGGGGTATGGAGAGCATTGGGGGGTACAAAGATCAGGGGGGAGTGGAGAGCAATGGTGGAGCTTGAGAGCATCAGTGGGGGCCAGAAAAAACAGGGAGGCTGGAGCGCACTATGGGGGAGCACTGGCGGGGTTGGAGAGCACAGGGAGGCTGGAGCGCACTATGGGGGAGCACTGGCGGGGTTGGAGAGCACGGGGTGGGGGCAAAAATGCAGGGGGAGCGGAGAGCACTGGCAGGGATAGAGAGCACATCTGTGGGGGAAAAATGCAGGGGGGAGTGGAGAGTACAGGGGCAGGAAGCGGAGAGTGCTGGGGAGAGCTTGAGATTACTGAAGGGGGAGCCAAAAAGAACAGGGGTGGAGAGCACTGGGGGGCTGGAGAGTGATGGGTGGAGCTTAAGAGCACTGGGGGCGCCAGAAAGAACAGGGGTGGGGAGCACTGGGGGGGCAACAGGGGTGGAGAGCACTGGGGGGTGGGGAGAACAGGGGTGGAGAGCACTGGGGGGGTGGGGAGAACAGGGGTGGAGAGCAGAACAGGGGTGGAGAGCACTGGGGGGGGAGAACAGGGGTGGAGAGCACTGGGGGGGAGAACAGGGGTGGAGAGCACTGGGGGGAGAGAACAGGAGTGGAGAGCACTGGGGGGAGAACAGGGGTGGAGAGGACTGGGGGGAGGACAGGGGTGGAGAGCACTGGGGGGACAGGGGTGGAGAGCACTGCAGGGGGGAGAACAGGGGTGGAGAGCACTGGGGAGAACAGGGGTGGAGAACTGGGGTGGAGTGCACTAGGGGGGAGAACAGGGGTGGAGAGCACTGGGGGGGAGAACAGGGGTGGAGAGGACTGGGGGGGGCAGGGGTGGAGAGCACTGGAGGGGGGAGAACAGGGGTGGAGAGCACTGGGGGGCAGAACAGGGGTGGGGAGCACTAGGGAGAACAGGGGTGGAGAGCAATGGGGGGGGAAGAACAGGGGTGGAGAGCACGGGGGAGAACAGAGGTGGAGAACAGGGGTGGAGTGCACTAGGGGGGAGAACAGGGGTGGAGAGCACTGGAAGGGGGCAGGGGTGGAGAGCACTGGGGGGGAGAACAGGGGTGGAGAGCACTGGGGGGCAGAACAGGGGTGGAGAGCACTAGGGAGAACAGGGGTGGAAAGCAATGGGGGGGGGAAGAACAGGGGTGGAGAGCACAGGGGAGAACAGGGGTGGAGAACAGGGGTGGAGAGCACTGGGGGGGGAGAACAGGGGTGGAGAGCACTGGGGGGAGGAGAACAGGCATAGAGAGCACTGGAGGGGGGGAAGAACAGGCGTGGAGAGCACTGGGGGGGGCACTGGGATGGTGGCTGGAGATGGATGGGGAGATCGGGGGGGCAGAAAGAACAGGGGTAGAGAGAACTGTGGGAGGGGGAGGAGGGCTGGAGAGTGTGGTGGGGGAGGAGAACACTGGGGGGGAGCTTTAAGCAGCACCTGATAGGAGGAGAGGCAGGGGGTGCATATACAGGAACTGAGCTGTCTATATTCCTCCATACAGCCGCGAAATGCTTGATTCTCCCCTCTCCCTCCTGCAAGCATTTAGCGGCTGTATGGAGGAATATAGACAGCTCATTTCCACTATATGCCGCCTATATGTGATCCTCCTATTAAGCACCTCGGGCGGGCTGTATGGTCGGCGGGCATGACATCTGCTGTGCCTGTGTATCATCTCTTAGCTTTCTGGCTGGGTCTGTGTTCGGCAATAACGCTGTAACACCGTCCCGCCCCCCTAGACCGGCTCATGTGATAGGGTGAACACTGGTTCTATCTACTACCACATGAGCCCGTCTAGGGGGGCGGGACCGTGTTACAGCGTCATCGCCGAACACGGACCCAGCCAGCCAGCTCCATGATGATACACAGGAGAGAGGGGACAGGGAGCACTGCAGCCCGGCCGCAACTCAAACCAGCCACAATTTACAGGCAGCCTACCGGGAATTCTCCCGATCTCCCGGTAGGCCAGTCCGGCCATGAGCGGCTCGCTGAAAGGCTGAGACAGGCATCGGTCAAGGCAGCTGGCGGATCCTGACTTCTGAAGTCGAGATGACTCGCTGCCTTGACTGATTGCAGTGACGTCAGCAGAGAGTGGACTTCAGAACACTCTCCGCTGAAAACGGGTCACCGGAGTGCAAAACGAATTGCACTCCGGTGACCCAGAGGAGAAGCCCAGCCTAAAAAGCTCAGTCTGGACTTCTCCTTTAATAATAATTTATTATAAAACTATTTTAGAACTGTTTTTCCAACCTACTCCGCTGAATGAAAACTGACATTTATTATGTTTATCTATCTTTATAGCCATGCTCAGTTATGATAGTCCCAAAGGCAGTTCTTGTCCTTCGAGAAGTAGGGATTAGTCCGATGTTCGAGTCGAACATTGGTTATGCGGTGTTCGTGGCAAATTCAAAAGCTGCGGAGCGCCGTTAAAGTCTATGGGACACTAACATTATAAACCATAAGTGCTCAATTTAAAGGCTTATATGCAAGTTATTGTCATAAAAAAGTGTTTGGGGACCAGGGTCCTGCCCCAGGGGACATGTATCAATGCAACAAAAAGTTTTAAAAACTGATGTTTTTCGGGTGCAGTGATTTTACTAATGCTTAAAGTGAAACAATAAAAGTGAAATATTCCTTTAAATATTGTGCCTGTGTGGTGTCTATAGTATGCCTGTAAAGTGGTGCACTGTTCCCGTGTTTAGAACAGTCCCACAGCAAAATGAAATTTCTAAAGGACAAAATGTCATTTAACCACTTGAGACCCACGCTATTGACAAAAGACGTCAACAGCGCGGCTCTCAGGTGCCAAGTGGACGTCTTTGGACGTAATTTAAAATGCATTACCCGCGCGCGCCACTGGGGGGCGCGCGGCGGGTAACCACTGTGCCGCCACATCGTTGGGGAGCCGATGCGTGTACCTGGCGGCTGCGATGTCCGCCGGGTACACGCGATCGTCGTTGACACAGCCGGTAACAGCAGGGACGTGGAGCTCTGTGTGTAAACACAGAGCTCCACGTGCTGTTAGAGGAGAGGAGACCAATCTGTGTCTCTTGTACATAGAGACACAGCATCGGTCACCTCCCCCAGTCACCCCCCTCCCCCCACACAGTTAGAACACACCCAGGCTACACATTTAACCCCTTCCTCACCCCCTAGTGTTAACCCCTTCCCTGCCAGTCACATTTATACAGTAATTAGTGCATTTTTATAGCACTGATCGCTGTATAAATGTGAATGGTCTTAAATTTGTGTCAAAAGTGTCCGATATGTCCGCCGCAATATCGCAGTCCCAATAAAAATCGCAGATCGCCGCCATTACTATTAAAAAAAAATAATGAAAAAAAATCATAAGTCTGTTCCCAATTTTGTAGGCGCTATAACTTTTGCTATATAAATGAAGTAATAATGCGCAACCCACAAACATATAAGTGCAGAAAAAAAAGTGTACATTTGTGAAACTGAACCAGCATAAAGTCTGTAATTAAATTTCCTGTGTAGAAAAATATATATATATAAAAATAAAGTAGTCCAAAAAAATATATATAAACTGTTGGGATCAGATGCATAAAATCATATATAGTCCAAGAAATGGGGGGGAGGAAAGAAACCTCCTAATCTCTGACACCAACGATCAGCTTGCTTCAGTATAGACAAAACTCTACATCCATGTAATATGGGTGAAAACAATAGAAGGTGCAGATAAATAAGCCTCTTACCAGAGAGAGGGTTTCATAGGCATGTCATCCCCGACCTGGGATCTGTGGTTCATGCAAGCCGACAGGATCTGGCGTTCTGAACTTCAGGTGCAGCAGTGCTTGTAAATCACTCCTCAGCGGTGAGATGACAACTCTTCAGCAGTGGAATGATTAGCATGTGCAGCTCTCCCCGGGTGTTTAGGAAACAATTAGCAACAAAATGAAAAAAGAAGAGGGAGACTTCATAGTGTATTACTTAGTAGCAAAACACTTCTTTAATAAAAAAAGGGTTTCTGAGTAGGAACAACACAGTTTGATACGTGTGAAGCAACAGTTTACACAGAAACAGAAAGCAGTATCTTTAAAATCAAAAATAGCTCCGGTAATAACCAGCAAGCTAAAACATGGCAATGTCCTTTGAAAAAATGTAGACTCCAACCTACGCTGCGTTTCGCCTTTCTAATGGGCATCAACTGGGAACGGAGACCTATAACTTTTGCGCAAACCAGTCGCTTATTGCGATTTTTTTTTTTTTTACAAAAATACGTTGAAAAATACGTATCGGCCTTAACTGAGAAAAAAATTGTTTTTAAAAAAAAAATTGGGATATTTATTATAGCAACAAGTAAAACAAATATATATATTTTTTTAAATTGTCGCTCTTTTTTTGTTTATAGCGCAAAAAATAAAAACCGCAGAGGTGATCAAATATCACCAAAAAAAAGCTCTATTTGTGGGGAAAAAGGACGTCAATTTTGTTTGGGAGCCACGTCGCACTACCGCGCAAATGTCAGTTAAAGCGACACAGTGCCGGAAGCTGAAATTTCGCCTGGGAACGAAGGGGGTTTATGTGCCCAGTAAGCAAGTGGTTAAAACTTATCGCGGCTGTAATGAAGCCCCGGTGGGATTGACCCCATTCCTGAAAGGGCCATTTTTTGCGATACTCCACTGTGTTAATTTAACTGACAATTGTGCGGTCGTGCAACATTGTACGCAAACAAAATTAATGTCCCTTTTTTCCCCACAAATAGAGATTTCTTTTGGTGATATTTGATCACCTCTGCGGTTTTATTTTTTTGCGCTATAAACAAAAAACGAGCGATATAATAAATAACCCATTTTGTTTAACTAAAATTGTCATCAGTTTAGGCCGATATGTATTTTTCTTCATATTTTTGGTAAACAAAAATCACAATAAGCGTATATATTGATTGGTTTGTGAGAAAGTTATAGCACCTACAAAATACGTAATTGATTTATGGCATTTTTATTCTTTTATTTTTTTTTACTAGTAATGGCGGTGATATGCGATTTTTATCGGGACTGCGATATTGCAGCAGATCGGACACTTTTTTGAAACCATTGACATTTATACAGAGATCAGAGCTATAAATAGCCACTGATTACTGTATAAATGTCAGTGGCAGGGAAAGGGGTTAACACTAGGAAGCAATCAAGGGGTTAAATGTGTTCCCTCAGTGTGTGTTCTAACTGTGGGGGGTGGTACTGATTGGGGGAGGAGACCGATCAGTGTTGCTATATACTAGGAGCACACAATCTGTCTCCCCTGACAGAATGTGGATTTGTGTGTTTACACACACAGATCCCTGGTCCTGCTCTGTAAGGAGCAATTGCGGATGTCCGGCAGACATCGAGGCTGCCTGGCACGTGCATCGGCTCCTATACCCCTAAAGAGGCCGCCATACAGCTACAGCAATTTGTGCAGGGGAACTATTCTGCCGCTGTCAAACAATGGTGGGTGGTCGGCATGTGGTTAATCACTTCAGCCCCAGAAGTTTTTCCCCTTTAAAGTGGAGTTCCACCCAAAAGTGGAACTTCCGCTTAAACCACTCCTCGCCCCCTTACATGCCACATTTGGCATGTCATTTTTTTTTAGGGGGGAGTGGGGGCTTCAGTAGGAGTGGGTCTTCCTGTCCCACTTCCTCCTTCCGCCCAGGGACCACTTCTGGCGGCACCTCCCTTTAGGCGATCACCTGGGACACGTGACAGGTCCCAGGTGATCGCCTGTCCACTCAGGGAGCGATGTGCCATTCGTGATGTGCCCGGCCGTGAAGCCGAAAGCTGTCACGGCCGGGTGCCGACAGTTACAATGGAGGCGCCGGCAGAGAAGGGGGGAGGAGCGAAGCTCCAGGCGTCGCTGGACCGTGGAACAGGTAAGTGTATGTTTATTAAAAGCCAGCAGCTACACTTTTTGTAGCTGCTGACTTTTAATAAACATAAAAAACGCCTGGAACTCCCCTATAATGACCAGGCCATTTTTTGCGATACAACACTGTGTCACTTTAACTGACAATTGCACGGTCGTGCGACACTGTACCCAAACAATTTTTTATTTTTTTTCACTCAAATAGAGCTTTCATTTGGTGTTATTTCATTACCTCTGTTGTTTTTATTTTTTTGCGCTATAAACAAAAAAAGACCGACAATTTTCAAAAAAATAACAATATTTTTTACTTTTTGCTATAATAAATATCCCCCAATTTAAAAAAAAAATCTCCATCAGTTTAGGCCAACATCTATTCTTCTACATATTTTGAAAAAAAACTGCACTAAGCATATATTGATTGGTTTGCGCAAAGTTATAGGCCCAGATTCCCGTAGATCGGCGTATCTCCTGCGGCGGCGTAACGTATCCGATTTACGTTACGCCGCCGCAACTTACACGGGCAAGTGCTGTATTCTCAAAGCACTTGCTCCGTAAGTTGTGGCGGCGTAGCGTACATCACCCGGCGGAATTCAAATTTGGCGAGTAGGGGGCGTGTAGCATTTAAATTAAGCGCATCCCCACGCCAAAGGAACTGCGCATGCGCTGTCCATAAAATATCCCATTGTGCATTGCTCTAAATGATGTCGCAAGGACGTCATTGGTTTCGACGTGAACGTAAATGCCGTCCAGCCCCATTCACGGATGACTTACGCAAACGACGTAACTTTTTAATTTTCGAACGCGGGAACGACGGCCATACTTAACATTGGCTGCGCCTCATATAGCAGGGGCAACTTTACGCCGGGAAAAGCCTAACGTAAACGTCGTAACTTTACTGCGTCGGCCGCGCGTACGTTCGGGAATTTGCGTATCTAGCTAATTTGCATACTCGATGCGGAAATCGATGGAAGCGCCACCTAGCAGGCAAAAAAAATTGCAGTTTAGATCCGATGGCGTAAGAGACTTATGCCTGTCGGATCTAATGGATATCTATGCGTAACTGATTCTAAGAATCAGTCGCATAGATACGACGGGCCAGATTAGGACTTACGACGGCGTACATGGCGCTGCGCCGTCGTAAGTCCTTTAAGAATCTGGACCATAGTGTCTACACAATAGGGGATAGATTTATGGCATTTTTATGGCATTTTTTTAACTAGTAATGGCGGTGATCTGCGATTTTTAGTGGTACTGCGACATTGAGGCAGACAAATCGGACACTTTTGACACTTGTTTGGGACCATGGACATTTATACAGCAATCAGAGCTATAAAAATGCACTGATTACTGTGCAAATGTCATTGGCAGGGAAGGGGTTGACACTAGTGGGCGATAAAGGGGTAAATGTGTTTCCTCATGAGTGTTTCTAACTGGGGGAAAGAGACTGACTGGAGGAGGAAATATATCGCTGTTCCTAATTACTACGAACAGCAGATCTGTCCCTACTCTCCTGTCATTTGTTTACATACACAAATCCCCATTCTGGCTCTGGTGCCCGCGATTGTGGCGATTGTGGCTAGCCATGCACATTGGGTCCCCTGCCATGCAGCAGGCACACGTGTGTCTGCTATGGCTTCTAAAGGAGCCAACGTATGGGTACGTCGATTAGCGGGAATGAACCACGTTGCCAATGTATATGTGCGTGATCTGGTCGTCAAGTGGTTAATTAGCGGCTACTTTATATATTTTTTTGATTTATTTCTGTGATTTACACTTAAAGGGGCAGCTGTTACACATACGGTTGGCACCTTTTTCTATTTTGAGAACATTTTACAGTATATATAGAATATCACAGATGTGTTATCTGAAGAAATAAGAGTTCTGGGTGAATAGACAGATCCATAGTGGAAATGTAAACATTGATCTGGTCCATAAAGGATATACAGGTTCAGGAGCTGAGCTGGTAATTGTGTTTATACTTGGTTGTTTACCTCCACTTAACCACTTAAGCCCTGGACCACAATGCTGCTAAATGCCCAAAGGCGTTTTTACAATTCGGCACTGCGTCGCTTTAACAGACAATTGCGCGCTCGTGCGACGTGGCTCCCAAACAAAATTGGCGTCCTTTTTCCCCACAAATAGAGCTTTCTTTTGGTGGTATTTGATCACCTCTGCGGTTTTTATTTTTTGCGCTATAAACAAAAATAGAGCGACAATTTTGAAAAAAAATGCAATATTTTTTACTTTTTGCTATAATAAATATCCCCCAAAAACATATATATTTTTTTTTCCCCAGTTTAGGCCGATACGTATTATTCTACCTATTTTTGGTAAAAAAAATCGCAATAAGCGTTTATCGGTTGGTTTGCGCAAAATTTATAGCGTTTACAAAATAGGGGATAGTTTTATTGCATTTTTATTAATTATTTTTCTTTTACTACTAATGGCGGCGATCAGCAATTTTTTTCGTGACTGCGACATTATGGCGGACATTTCGGACAATTTTGACACATTTTTGGGACCATTGTCATTTTCACAGCAAAAAATGCATTTAAATTGCATTGTTTATTGTGAAAATGACAGTTGCAGTTTGGGAGTTAACCACAGGGGGCACTGTAGGAGTTAGGGTTCACCTAGTGTGTGTTTACAACTGTAGGGGGGTGTGGCTGTAGGACTGACGTCATCGATCGAGTCTCCCTATAAAAAGGATCACTCGATAGATGCAGCCGCCACAGTGAAGCACGGGGAAGCCGTGTTTACATACGGCTCCCCCCGCTCTTCAGCTCCGGGGAGCGATTGCGACGGAGCGGCTATAAACGAATAGCCGCGCCGTCGTCCCGGATCGCTCCCCGCGGGAATCCAACCGCCGCATGTAGCGGGGGGGGTCCCGATCAGACCCCCCACCCGCTAGAAGGCAAGGACGTACCTGTACGCCCATTTGCCTGTACATGCCATTCTGTGGACGTACATATACATGCGGCGGTCGGGAAGTGGTTAAAGCAAAAATCAGTCTTGCAGTGGGAGTGTCTGTCCAGTAAACTGATGATCAGGAGACCCCTAGGTGGGATTACAGGAGGAAGAACTCTTGGAGGGGAATTTATCAAAACTGGAGTACATAGTTACATAGTTAGTCAGGTTGAAAAAAGACACAAGTCCATCCAGTTCAACCACAAAAAAAATAAACAAACAAAATAAAAAACACAATACAATCCCATACACCCAACTCCATACCCACAGTTGATCCAGAGGAAGGCAAAAAAACCCAGCAGAGCATGATCCAATTTGCTACAGCAGGGGAAAAAATTCCTTCCTGATCCCCCGAGAGGCAATCGGATTTACCCTGGATCAACTTTACCTACAAATCTTAGTACTCAGTTATTTTATGTACATTTAGGAAAGAATCCAGGCCTTTCTTAAAGCAATCTACTGAGCTGGCCAGAACCACCTCTGGAGGGAGTCTGTTCCACATTTTCACAGCTCTTACTGTGAAAAAACCTTTCCGTATTTGGAGGTGAAATCTCTTTTCCTCTAGACGTAAAGAGTGCCCCCTTGTCCTCAGTGTTGACCGTAAAGTGAATAACTCAACACCAAGTACACTGTATGGACCTCTTATATATTTGTACATGTTGATCATATCCCCCCTAATTCTCCTCTTCTCAAGAGTGAATAGATTTAGTTCTTCTAATCTTTCCTCATAGCTGAGCTCCTCCATGCCTCTTATCAGTTTGGTTGCTCTTCTCTGCACTTTCTCCAGTTCTCCGATATCCTTTTTGAGAACTGGTGCCCAAAACTGAACTGCATATTCCAGATGAGGTCTTACTAATGATTTGTACAGGGGCAAAATTATATCTCTGTCTCTGGAGTCCATACCTCTCTTAATACAAGAAAGGACTTTGCTCGCTTTGGAAACCGCAGCTTGGCATTGCATGCCATTATTGAGCTTATGATCAACTAAAACCCCCAGATCTTTCTCCACTACAGATCCCCCCAGTTGTACTCCCCCTAGTATGTATGATGCATGCATATTCTTAGCCCCCAAGTGCATAACTTTACATTTATCAACATTAAACCTCATCTGCCACTCAGTCGCCCAATTAGACAGAGCATTGAGGTCGGCTTGTAAATTGGCGACATCCTGCAAGGACGTTATTCCACTGCATAGCTTGGTGTCATCTGCAAAGACAGAAATGTTACTTTTGATCCCAGACCCAATATCATTTATAAATATATTGAAAAGTAAGGGTCCCAGCACTGAACCTTGGGGTACACCACTGATAACCTTGGACCATTCAGAGTAAGAATCATTAACCACGACTCTCTGAATTCTGTCTTTCAGCCAATTTTCTATCCATTTACAAACTGATATATCCAATCCTGTAGACCTTACCTTACACATGAGCCGTGTGTGCGGAACTGTATCGAACGCTTTTGCAAAATCCAAATATATCACGTCCACAGCCACTCCTCTGTCCAGGGTTTTACTTACCTCTTCATAAAAGGAAATCAGGTTTGTCTGACAACTTCTGTCTTTCATGAATCCATGTTGTCTGCTGCTTAAATAGTTTTTTTCCTGCAAGAACTCATCCATATGGTCTTTTATTAAACGTTCCAGTATCTTCCCAACTATAGAAGTTAGACTAACAGGTCTATAGTTACTTGGTAAAGACTTTGTTCCCTTTTTAAATATAGGCACCACATTGGCTCTACGCCAATCCAGTGGTACTATTCCTGTCATTAATGAGTCCCTAAATATTAGATACAGTGGCTTTGAAATGACAGAGCTCAACTCACCTAGGATCCGTGGGTGGATGCCATCAGGTCCAGGTGCTTTATCCACCTTTATTCTGTCAAAATATTGCTGGACCATATCACTTTTGAGCCATTGTGGATTTGGGGCTGTGTCACTCCCACCCCCATTATGGACATGAGATCCCCCATGCTCCATTGTATACACAGAGCTGAAGAAAACATTTAAAAAATTTGCCTTCTCTTTGTCCCCAGTCACCCACTCTAGATTATTTTGTAAGGGGCCTACATGCTCAGACTTCACCTTTTTACTAATAATATATTTGAAGAATCTTTTGGGGTTTGTCCTACTATCTTTTGCAATCTGTCGTTCATTTTGAATTTTTGCATCCTTGATTTCCTTTTTACATATCCTGTTATATTCTTTGTAACATTTAAACAACACTAGTGTTCCTTCATTTTTATATTTTTTAAAAGCTACTTTCTTATTGTTTATAGCTTTTTTAACTTTGCCCGTGAGCCACATAGGTTTTATTTTTAGCCTTTTAAACTTATTGCCCATGGGAACATACTTTGCAGTGAGGTTCCACACAGTCTTTTTGAAAAATTCCCATTTCTGTTCTGTGTTCATCTGTGTCAATAGTCCCTCCCAGTCCAAGTCCTGGAGAGCGGCCCTCATCCTTGGAAAATTTGCTCTCTTAAAATTTAGTGTTTTAATATTTCCTGTATGTATTTCTTGCTTATAGTTAACATTAAATGAAATCATGTTATGATCACTGCTACCCAGGTGTTCCTTTATCTGAACATTAGTAATAAGCTCTGCATGGTTTGAGATTATCAGGTCCAACAGAGCATCATTCCTAGTTGGGGCCTCAATAAACTGCACCATAAAATTGTCCTGCAATAGGTTTTTAAATTGTTGTCCTTTAACTGTCCCAGAAGTGCCATTAATCCAGTCAATTTCTGGGTAGTTAAAATCCCCCATTATTATCACCGTCCCAGCCCTTGCAGCCCTTTCCATCTGTGCAAGGAGCTGAGTCTCCACCTGAGTAGCCAGAATCTGGGGCAGTTGCGTATGACAACTAGAGAGGGCCTGGCGGTTCGCCCGGCGGTCCTTTCGCGGCAAACTTTGCTCGTTCGCGGTCCACCAAACAGACGGACATCTGGCGATATTCACAGCAGTCCGTCATTTGTCATTGAGAAGAACTTTGACCTATGACACATCCATAAGGTGGTACAGGACAGCTAATTGAGACATTTCAGCACATGGACATACCCCCTACCTTATAAATAGACCTGATCTGGCGGCCATTTTACATTCTGCTTTTTGACAGGCTGTATTCATTCAAATAGCTATCTAAAAGGTCCACAAAAGTCCTTTCAAGCACTGGTATAGGTGTGCTATTGTTTGGTGTGAAGTAAGATCCACTAAACAGGGTTGCTCTGAGGCCCCATACACACGAGAGGATTTATCCGCGGATACGGTCCACCGGACCGTTTCCGCAGATAAATCCTCTCGAGGATTTTGATCCGATGGAGTGTACTCACCATCGGATCGAAATCCGTGCCAAAATCCCATCGCGATGACGTGTCGCGCCATCGCCGCGATGATGACGCGGCGACGTGGGCGACGCTGTCATATAAGGAATTCCACTCATGCGTCGAATCATTACGATGCATGCGGGGGATTGATTCGGACGGATTGATCCGGTGAGTCTGTACAGACCAGCGGATCAATCCGTTGGGATGGATTCAAGCGGATAGATTTGAAAGCATGTCTTCAAATTTTTATCCGCTGGAAATCCATCCCAGGGGATAAAAATCCGCGGAAACAGATCTGCTGGATCGTACACACCAGGGGATCTATCCGCTTGAGCCGGTCCGCGGATCAATTCCAGCGGATGGATCCTCTCGTGTGTACGGGGCCTGAGATGCATTATACCAAAAGGCTGAAGCCCTGTACACACGATCGGTCAAACCGATGAGAACGGTCTGATGGATTTTTCCCTCAGTTAACCGATGAAGCTGACTGATGGTCTATCGTGCCTACACACCATCGGTAGTGGATTTTCCATGACAAGTGCAGGAATAATTGAATACCAATCCCACCATAGATCTCTAGTTGAAATGTATTCTACATTTTGCCATAAATAATTTCTGCTTGAATCCTTGTCCTGTAGACCAATGAAAAACTCTCCATTTTCTTCAGGGTTTACAAGAGAGAATACAGACATCTCCTGGCTTTTATATTTGCTATTGATGAGATAAACCGCAGTCCAGATATTCTTCCCAACATAACTCTGGGATATCATGTGTATGATTCTTGTGGACATGTGAATAAAGCTATAAAAGACGTTCTACAGATATTGTCTGGACATACAAAGGAAGCTCCAAATTATTCCTGTATGGAGCGGGGTGCCCTGGCTGGTTTCATTGGAGATCTCCATTCTGACACCACTCTCCAAATGGCCCAGCTGCTGAATCTATATGGTTACACCCAGGTAAGAAAAGCAGAATTTCCTATATTATGTAACGTCAGGACAGCGAGTCGTCTTATGGTGAGGTGGGTCAAAAGGGTACAGATAATCCTTGTGACAAAGCATCATAAAGTATAACATTGTTTTTAAAAAAAAAGGCAGTGCTGTGTAGGGATGGGCCAATGGTTCAGTCCAATCTTTGGCTTGTATGGCAATTGGACAAATGCCTGAACTTTTGCCCATTCAGTCACTGAAGATCACACTCTATATCACCAAAAGTATTGGGACGCCTGCCTTTACACGCACATGAACTTTAATGGCATCCCATTCTTAGTCTGTAAGGTTCAATATTGAGTTGGCTCACCCTTTGCAGCTATAACAGCTTCAACTCTTTTGGGAAGGTTGTCCACAAGGTTTAGGAGTGTGTCTATGGGAATGTTTGACCATTCTTCCAGAACAGAATTTGTGAGGTCAGGTGCTGACGTTGGACGAGAAGGCCTGGCTCACGGTCTCCACTCTAATTCATCCCAAAGGTGTTCTATCAGGTTGGGATCAGGACTCTGTGCAGGCCCGTAAAGTTCCTCCACCCCAAACTTGCTCATTCATGTCTTTATGGACTTTGCTTTCTGCACTGGTGTGCAGTCATGTTGGAACAGGAAGGGGCCATCCCTAAACTGTTGCCACAAAGTTGGGAACATGAAATTGTCAAAAAATGTCTTGGTATGCGGATGCCTTAAGAGTTCCCTTCACTGGAAGTCAAACCCATTCCCTGAAAAACAACCCCACACCATAACTCCCCTTCCACCAAATGATTTGGACAAGTGCACAAAGACATGGATGAGTGTGACCTTAACCCAAAAGAACATCTTTGGGGAGAAATAGAGCAGAGACTGTGAGCCAGGCCTTCTCATCCAACATCAGTGCCTGACCTCACAAATGAGCTTCTGGAAGAATGGTCAAACATTTCTGTAGACACACTCCTAAACCTTGTGGGCAGTCTTCCCAGAAGAGTTGAACCTGGTATAGCTGCAAAGAGTGGGCCAACTCACTATTGAATCCTACGCACTAAGACTGGGATGCCATTAACCACTTGCCGACCGCGCCATAACCAATTTACTGCTACAGCGCGGTCGAGTTATTCTAGGAGGACGTCCACTCGCGCGCCCCCTGGAAGACCCGGCACATCACGGATTGCGGTAATAGCGGCCGTTTACCACGTGATCGTTCCGTCAAGTGACGGAGCGATCACTTGTAAACAAACCGGCGTTATTTGATGACGCCGGTTCCTCCCTCTCCTCTCTGTACCGTTCGGTACAGTGTGAGAGGAGGGGGGGAGCGGGTGTCAGCAGCAGCACTGTGGCTGGATCTGTGACAACTGCAGTCACAGATCCAGCCATCCATCCATCCCAGCTCAGCTATGCCTGCGCAATACTCTGCAATACCCCAATACTCTGCAATACCCTGTGCAATACTCTGCAATACCACAATATTTTGCAATACCACAATACTCTGCAATACCCCCTATACTCTGCAATACCCCAATACTCTGCAATACCCCAATACTCTGCAATACCCCAATACTCTGCAATACCCTGCGCTATACTCTGCAATACCCCAATACTCTGCGATACCCTGTGCGATACTCTGCAATACCCCGATACTCTGCAATACCCTGCGCGATACTCTGCAATACCCCAATACCCTGCGCGATACTCTGCAATACCCCAATACTCTGCAATACCCCAATACTCTGCAATACCCCAATACTCTGCAATACCCCAATACTCTGCAATACCCAAATACTCTGCAATACCCAAATACTCTGCAATACCCATTTTTTTAAAGCACCCCTGTCCCCGTGAGCTCGCATGCAGAAGCAAACGCATACGTAAGTCCCGCCCACATATGAAAACGGTGTTCAAGCTACACATGTGAGGTATCTCTGCGAACGTTAGAGCGAGAGCAATCATTTTGGACCTCCTCTGTAACTAAAAACACATAACCAATATAAGTAATTAAAGCGTTGCCTATGGGGATTTTTAAGTAGCAAAGTTTGGCGCCATTCCATGAGTGTGCGCAATTTTATTTTATTTTTTTAAGCAATAGTTTTTATTTAGATTTTCATATGAACAGACATACAGATTAGAGTATATACCAGTTTTTCGTCAAGAGTGTGTATGCAATACACAAAAACAGTGAGCAAGGTACATAGATAAAGCAGTACAGGCAAGCAAGTTAACGTTGAAATGAGATCATTGTTAACCCGAGTAGCCCTGCGGCCACCGAGTTCACAGAAATCTTGCTACTCTAGACCACTCTGTCCATGCGCGCCATGACTCATGAGCTTCCCTGGGGCGCCCTTTGCTAGAGGCCAATGTCATTTCGTAGTTGTAATGCAGATTCACCAGGTCTAAAGTACTTTCTATCGTCGGGGAGTCTGTGGACTTCCACAGTCTGGTTAGGCTCAGCCTAGCAGCCAGTAAAATGTTGGTGGTTACCAGTCTTAGGTCAGTAGGGATCAAGTCTAGGTCCACATTCAGTAGCGCCAGAGCTGGAGATGGTAGTATAGAACTCCCAATAATATCTGACAGGATGTGGAAGACAGCGGACCAATACTTGCTAATGGTCTGACACGACCACAGTATATGCAAAATATCGCCTTTAGATTTGGCGCACCTCCAGCAGGTATCGGGGGTGTTCCCTCCAAATTTAGCTATTTTAGCTGGCGTGAGGTACCACCGTAGTGAGATTTTAAGGGTGAGTTCCCAAAGCCCCGTATTACGAGTAGCTTTGTGAATGGATCTGAGAGCAGAGTGCCATTGATCCTCAGTGATTTTTTGGCCTGTGTCCGTGTCCCATTGGTCATGTTGTTTGGCTTTGGAAAAAATCAGTTTTTGGTTGAATATGTTATAGAAGAGGGAGATCCCTTTCTTTCTCGTGAGGTGATCAGTCAAGAACGGCCACACTTTGGAAGGTATAGCGTATAGTGGCTTAGGTGTTTGTGATAAACAATGTTTGATTCTGATGTAGGTGTATAGCTCCGATGGGTTAAGTTGATATTTTTCTTGCAATTGAGGGAACGTGAGAAGTGTGTCTCCTCTGAATATATCTTGGATGTGGTAGATGCCCATGGCTGTCCAGCGTGTCAGCTGTAGGTCTGTAGTGCAATGTGTTAGGCTAGTCAAAGGTATAGGAGGGCGGAATGGTCGTGGGTGAGTTTCACCGATGTGTACGAGGAATTTCCAGGCCAGCGCCGATGCTTTCATCGTGGGTGGGAGAGAATTAGGGACAAGTGTCCAGTCGTGTAGATTGGCGCGTTTGATCAGTGACGATTCCAGCCGACCCCACAGAGTAAGTGGGCGCGGCTGGAACCAATCCCTGAGTTGAGTAAGAATCGATGCCCAGTAGTATTCTCTAAAATCTATGGACCCAGCTCCCCCTGCGGATCTATGTTTAGTGAGAAGATGTCGCGCACAACGGGGTTTCTTGCCCCGCCATAGCAACCTGTTCAGGATAGTCTGTAGGGAGTGGAAATATGACGCCGGGAGGGGGATGGGGAGAGTCCGGAATAGGTACAGTAATTGGGGCAAGTGCATCATTTTGAATGCTGCGAGCTTGCCAGACCACGAGAATTCATGTTTGGCCAAGTTAGTAGTGTCTTTCTGTAGTGTTTCGAGGAAAGGTTTGAAGTTGCTTTTAAATAAGTGTTTGGTGAGTGTGCGCAATTTTGAAGTGTGACATGTTGGGTATCTATTTACTCGGCGTAACTTCATATTTCACATTATGAAAAAAAATTGGGCTAACTTTACTGTTTTGTTTTTTTTAAGCACAAAACAGTTTTTTTTTTTAAAAACACGCGTTCAAAAAATGTCTTCGAAAATACCATGCGAGATAAAAATTTGTAACGGCCGCCATTGTATTCTCTAGGGTCTTTGCTAAAAAAGCATATATAATGTTTTGGGGTTCTATGTAATTTTCTAGCAAATAAATTATGATGTTTACATGTAGGAGAGAAGTGTCAGAATTGGTCTGGGTGCTTTAGAACGCCTGATGGTGCTCCCTGCATGTTGGGCCTCTCTATGTGGCCACGCTGTGTAAAAGTCTCACACATGTGGCATCGCCATACTCGGGAGCAATAGCAGAATGTGTTTTGGGGTGTAATTTGTGGTATGCATATGCTGTGTGTGAGAAATAACCCGCTAATATGACAGAAACTAGATTTTTTTTTTTTTTTACAGAATTTTCAGTCGTTTTTCTTTTATAGCGCAAAAAATAAAAAAACCCAGAGGTGATCAAATACCACCAAAAGAAAGCTCTATTTGTGTGAAAAAAAGGACAAAAATTTCAAATGGGTACAATGTTGTATGACTGAGTAAATGTCATTCAAATTTTGAGAGCACCGAAAGCTGAAAATTGGTCTGGTTAGGAAGGGGGTTTAAGTGCCCAGTGGTCAAGAGGTTAAAGCTCATGTGCGTGTAAAGGCAATACTTTTGGTAACATAGTGACTATAGAAAAAATATTTCAGGAAACTAGGACCCGCCAAAATTACCAATGTCATTGGCTTACATGGCCATTAATCCCCGGACTTGATCATATTTGGTCAATGATGTCATTTCTATCCCCGTCCCTTCCCTGTCATGTGCACCAGGTCTGTTGGGATTTTAGTGTTGACAGGTTGGTAGGGGGCAGACATCATAAATAATTATGGATTTACAATTAAGGATCTCAGCCTGGAGGAGAGATGCAGGGTCTTATATACAGTTTATGTGTTATCTGAAGAAATGAGAGTTATGGTTGAATAGACAGACCCATAGTGGAAATGTAAACATTGATCTGGTCCATAAAGGATATACAGGTTCAGGAGCTGAGCTGGTAATTGTGTTTATACCCGGTTGTCCACCTCCAGATAAAGCCAAAATCAGTCTTGCAGTGGGAGTCTGTCCAGTAATCTGATGATCAGGAGACCCCTAGGTTGGATTACAGGAGGAAGAATTCTTATGCCGTGTACACGCAATCGATTTGACCGATGAAAAAAGTCTGATGGACTTTTTTCATCGGACAAACCGATCGTGTGTGGGCCCCATGGGTCTTTTTTCATTAGTGTTAAAAAATAGAAAATGTTTTACATTTTTCCGATGGAGAAAAAAAAAGCATAGTAAAAACCGATCATCTGTGTGAAATTCCATTGGAGAAAAATCTATGCATGCTCAGAATCAAGTCGACGCATGTTCGGAAGCATTGAACTTCATTTTTCTCAGCACGTCGTAGTGTTATACGTCACAGCATTTAGGACGGTCGGAATTTAGTCTGATAGTATGTATGCAAGACTGATGAAAGTCAGCTTCATCGGATTTCCTATGAAAAAATCCATCGGTTTTTAGACCATCGGAATTCCGATCGTGTGTACAGGACTTTAGAGGAGAATTTATCAAAACTGGATCAATCAACCAATCAGCTTTGATATTTGATCTTCGAGGCTTAAAGCGGGAGTTCACCCGAATTTTTTTTTTAACATTAGATTGAGGCTAATTAGGCGAAGCAGAATCGGGTGTTTTTTTAAAATCAATGTAGTACTTACCGTTTTAGAGATAGATGTTCTCTGTGGCTTCCGGGTATGATCTTCGGGACTGGTCATTCCTATTTGATTGACAGCCTTCCGACGGTTGCATACAGCGTGTCACGAGTTGCCGAACGTCGGTGCGGCTCTATACGGCGCCTGCGCACCTACGTTCAGCTACTTTCGGGAACTCGTGACACGCTCTATGCGACCGTCGGAAGGCTGTCAATAAAATAGGAACGCCCAGTCCCGCAGCCCATACCCGGAAGCGGCTGAGAACATTTATCTCTAAAACGGTAAGTACCACATTGATTTAAAAAAAAAAAAACGATTCTGCTTCGCCTAATTAGCCTTAATCTAATGTTAAAAAAAAATTGGGTGAACCTCCACTTTAACTAAACAAATCTTGGTTTCTCCAGATTCTGGATGATCCAGTTTTGATAAATTCCCCCCTTAATGTCTTAAGAGCTTTCACTGATGACTGTAATAATTTATGAAATAATACATTTACTCTTGTATCTTTATCTGATTGGTCCATTTAAATAAAAGAACCACTAAAATCTGCTTATAGATCTATTGTAGACAGAGGAGGCGACATGTTTGTTGCTCTTAAAAAAAAAAAAATAACTTTTTCTAAGGTTTTCTTTTGTCCATTTGGATATTATGAGTTCCACATTACTTATACAGACTGTTTTCTTTCTTTCTAGATTAGTTATGGAGCCAGAGATACTTTGTTGAGTGATAGAAAGATGTATCCAAACTTTTTCCGGACAGTTCCGGATGATGAGATGCAATATTTGGCCATAGCAAAGTTACTGGAAAGGTTGAAGTGGAACTGGGTCGGGATCCTTACATCTGATGATGAATACGGAGAGAGGGAGATCCGACATCTCAGCAAACATTTATCTGATCATGGAATTTGTATTGAATTTAAGATTCTGGTGTCTGAAAAGAATTGTAATAAAATTCCTCCAGAGCTGCGGACCTCAACTACAGAAGTTCTTATTATTTGTGGCTCAGTTAGTCTGACTTATTACAGTTTCTTATATAAAAATGTTCCTTATCACACGGAGAAAACATTTATTCTACCAGATTCTTGGTCAATGAGTGAAATATTTGTTATGTTCAGTAACTGCAGCTTGGTTTTCACGTACCCCAATCTCTACATAAAGGGATTGCTGGAATATTTTTATAGTATTAATCCATCCAGCCGCCCAAATGACCCCCTGATGGAGGATATTCTCATGTCTGAATATGGATGCTTTCCAAAAAACCGAAATAAATATTTCCTTTTTAGATTCGTTATTAGACCTCCTAGGAACTGCAGTTTGGAGACACTTAGTTTTGATTTATCTTTTCCTGATGAGAAAACATCCTATAGAGTGTTTATCTCGGTCTACATTTTGGCTCAAGCATTACATGACATGAATTTCTCTTTTAAAATAAATAACAAACAATCTGAAATAAATCCACACACACTAAAGTATAAGGTGAGAGCGTCCAATGAAAGTTTACTTGTATCTTTTTATACTCGGTCAGTTCAGTACTGGAACACAATGCTAATCCCTATTTACTATAGCAATGTCGGCACGCGGGAGAATGCAATCGGTGCACCACTATGGACATGGCGCACGGGTTCTTCAATTCAATATTAACAAAAGCTGGAGGTGCCAATATTATGGGGGGGATGTGATGTGAGGAAGTTTAGTAACAACTGCCCAAGTAACAAATATTCCCAAAATAGAATGAGAAAGTAACCTTTTCAGAACAAGCCTGCTGTGCCTGTAAGTACATTTAGAACGGTGTGAGATCAATGTAAGCACTGCGCATGCGCAAGAGGCTCTTGGGCTCAATCAAATGCGTTTGTTCACTGCATTGCCAAAAGCTTAGTAAATATTAAACAACGTAAATGCAATTGCGTGGCAGACACACCTCTAAACTCGACTTTTTTTTTTTTTTACGTTGGTTCCCCTTTATGTATTTTTTTAAGGAGATTTGCACACAGGTCATGTTAGCATGTTACGTTGCCAACATGTGACATGCACTTTGTTAAAATAATGTAAAAAGACTCTTGGTCCTCTAACTCCTCCTAAAAGGGCATTTAACCTTCCCCTTCTAATGCATATGATTTCCCTGGGCTAGCTTTTGCTTTTAAAGGGGAACCCCACACTCCATTCTCCAATGCTCTTGTCTTTCCCCTCTAATGCATATGATTTCTTTGGGCTAGCTTTTACTTTTAAAGGGGAACTCCACACTCCACTCCATTCTTAAAATGCTGTGAGCTGCCTTCGCCAATCCAAACCACATCTTTTTTTAGAGCAAACTACAGGGCCAGCTAGGAAAGAGGCGAGAAGAGCGATCACCCAACCCTCTCCTGAACCATACAGGGCCAAATGCACTCAACATAGCCACTAGTTTAAAGGGGTTTCCACATTTCGTAAAGCCCCCTATCTGCAGCCGACCACAGATCAGCCTAGGGTTGTGTGGAAGAGGCCCTTGTCCCCCTGAATATGGGAACAAGGTGGTTGACTTTGTGGGGTGCCAAGCCCCTCCTGCCCCCAAGCATCCACCCCCTTTCATGGGCTGGCATGCTGTGTGTTTTGCTAGGGGTTTGTTAGTGTTTGGAGGGGCACAATCTTTTTTCATTTGGGGTGGGATTTTTCACGTGGGGGTTATCATTTTAAGCCTTAACAGACCCAAGTGACCTTGTATGTATTGGGGAGAAGGCTATTTTTTGTTTTGTGTTAAAATCTTGCAGCTGCAATGTAGATTTGTAAGTTTTCTCTAAAGCCATACATCTTTGAATACATTTTGAATACATGCTACAGATGCACCACTTTATAGGCAGAGCAACCCCCCCACCCCCAAGTTACTAGCGTTTAAGCAAATTTGCATTTTTAAAGGCACTTCTCCTTGTTTTTTTGGGGGGGGTTGTCCAAATTGGTGACATTGATACTGTATATGTCCCTTAGGATGGGACCTGGGCCCCCATACCCATTTTAAGGCCATTAACTAGAATATAAGCCAGTCAAGTGGGGACTCACAAAATTAACAAGTCAGGTCCCATAGATTGCAATGGTATTTGTTGTATAACATTTGCCCATGTTAGGCTTTTTGTTTGCACCCCTGGACTGGGGGGTGTTTGTCCCATCTGTAATTTTGTAGCATGCTGGGTGATGTGCTTCATTTTGAACAGGGGGTGGCTTTTTTTGTGCTAGCTGCATTTGGGTTGGTCTGGGCATGCTCAGGGACTTTGGGCCAAATCCACAAAAGAGATATGCAGGCGGAACTGCTGTTCAGCCTGCGTATCTCTGTGCGTATCTCTGTGCCTAACTTTGGAAACGATCCTCAAAAGGATTTTTCCAAAGTTAGGCAGAAGATCTGACATCTGTAAGACACTTACACTGTCAGGTCTTAAGATGCAGTACCGCATCCGCCGCTGGGGGCATTTCGAGTCGAAATGCCGCCTAGCGTATGCAAATGAGTACTTAAGCAGATCCACAAAGCTTTTAAGTAAAATTAGGGCTGGTTTTACAATGTGTAAAGTTAGTACACCATGTAAAACCAGACCTTTTTTTAGATCGCCGCGATTTTTTTTTAAATTTGAATTTTTTTTCCGCCGTCGCAACTTTATTGTCCCGTCGCAATCCACAAAGCCCGGCGTAAATTACGTTCGCGCGCTGCACGTCGGGAAACATGACGTCACACGCATGCGCAGTACGTCCGGCGCGGGAGCGCGCCTAATTTAAATGGGAATCACCCATTTAAACTAGGAACGCCTTACGATGGACGGAGTTAAGTTGCGCTGCCGCAATTTTCCGGGTAAGTGCTTTGAGGATCGGTACTTAACTTCGGAAAATTGCGGCAGTGTAACTTAACTCTGAAAAGTTAAGTTAGGCTGCATGTCTGTGGATTTGGCCCTTTGTTTTTTTTGGTGCTTTTTGTGCTTTTTGTGTGTGAACAGCACTTGGATTTGTCTGGGCATGCTCAGAGAGTGTGTTTTTTGGGTTAGTAATTTAAGGTGTACCCACTTTGAAGTTCTGTCTCTACATTGGGTGAACTTGCATTTTGTGTGTTCCATGGACTGTGCATGTGTTTTCAATTGCCTCAGCACACAAACCTATGTTATATAAAGATAGCCTTCTTTACCTTGCCCTGTAAAGTGGCCAGATTGTGTGTCGGTGGGGGGGGGGGGGGGGGGCGAAAAAGAGTACATTTGGGTGTCCTTATAGAGTTTGCAATATATATATATATATATATATATATATATATATATATATATATATATATATATATATATATATATATATATATATATGTATATATATATATATATATATTTTGATCATCAAGATTTTTATTGATTTTTGTCAAACAATACAAAGCAATAAGACGACAGAATGAAAATAATAATAAGCACACATGTTTGTACACATTGTTAACTGTTGAATACGTCCAAGTACAATAGTAATGTATGAAAGAGAGGCTATTATTCATTTATGCAATGAGATAGTGTGTCCGCGCTAGGACTAGGGATTGCTGCTGCCTCCCTGTGTGTGCCCTCTATCGAGGGTTGGTGTGAAAAAGTGTTATTGTTAAGGGAATTGGCGCTGCTATCCTGGTATTCAACTATGGCACAATGTGTTTATAGACAGATAAGTGATTCAATAAATAGTGTTGGGTTCCCTCCTACGGTTGGCTCATGTAAAAGGAGTCACCGATCAATTGTGGGGTTCCCTTTTTAATAAGGTGCAGTGTGTATCGCGTTATCATGTATGTTCACTCCGTGTGTTTTCCAAAAGGGAGACTCTATAAGAAAAAAGTGTGCTAAAAAAAATATATATAATAGGATGCACCAGTATTCAGAATTTGGCTCCTATCTTTCCTCTATGTGGTAATATTAGTGAACGTGTCACATTTCAATTGAGCCTCTAGATGTCAGTCTTGTGCTCAAAGAAGATTTATAAAGAAAAAAGGAGAAGGACTGATTTTGCAAGTTTGTGTCACCTTTGCATATGTAACAAAAAAATTGTATCTAAATAGTGTTCAAAGCTGAAGTTTGTGTGGACTTAATTAGGTCCTATTTTCAGTGAAAAAAGATTTGTGCAATTAAAAATAAAGAGTGTATAAAATAAACATATATAAGTGGAAAATTTAAATGTATATGTATGTATCTATATACATATATTTAATAAGTAAATAACATATACGTGATTCCCTTAATTAGGGCACTGTCCGTGACTTTGTTCTAAAGTATATGTTAAAATGTTGAACGTGAGATTAAACCTCTGTGTGGTGAACTTGGTTCTGTGCTTCAAGCCTCCTGTGATTTCAGCAATTAGCTTACACTGATATAGATCCGTGTTACTGATTAATTGATTAGTGAAAAATACTAATCTGTAAAAGCCCTAATAGTGAATATATAGGTATAAGTTATTTGCAATTAAGGTATAATAGACATTACATCAATTATTCATTTGATTGATAAGCCCGTGGATGTTAATTATAATCCTGTTTTTTACAGCAATTAATTGCTAGCAATATAGAAGAACCACAGCATAAAGAAAAGACTCCAATTTCCCTTCAGTTTGCCAACGGAGTCTGTAGTAAGCAGTGCTTATAACCCAATTGTGTCCTCATTATAGAACATAAAAGCAAAAATCCAATGTACAGAAAAAAACACAATCGTTTCTTAATCCCCTGTAGACAACTCTGTCGATTCCCCACTCTGGCGTGCTTCACGATCCCCCCTATTGGGTCCCCACTCACCGGATAGATGTCCCCTCGAGGGGGTGTAGAGCTTATCAGAGTGAGGTTACGTTGGCTACCTGATGTCCGGAGGCTGCCTCTCCTGGGTCAAACGATCTGGTGTAGGAGGTTATCTTTCCTGTGTTTCGTGCCTCGTCTCAGTTAATGAGGAATGTATAAAGAGGACAGAGAAAAAAAAAAAAAAAAAAACACATAGGGTAGTGCTGTCGGTACTTGGTGATCAATTTTATTCTAGAGAGATCAAACCAGGTCCATAATATTCATGTGCATGCAGAAAAAATATATAATTGGTTTGAAATTTTTTTAAAAAGTATATATAAATAAAAACAAAAACCAATTAGTTAAAAAAACCGTTATGGATAACGGTTAGCTCCAAGCAAAATCCAGTCAGCAGCCTTAAGTCACACTTCCCGGATTTAAATGTCGGTATAACAGTCCAGCGGTATATACCACAGCACGTGTGGCTGTTTGCGCTCCACGGCTATTAAGTCCTTGCTCGGAAGTGTCTGCTGGCTGTGTAAGCTTGTGACGTGTTTGCGGCTATGTCACCTGACTAGTTTCGTCTATTAGGACTTTTTCAAAGTGAAAAAGTCCTAATAGACGAAACTAGTCAGGTGACATAGCCGCAAACACGTCACAAGCTTACACAGCCAGCAGACACTTCCGAGCAAGGACTTAATAGCCGTGGAGCGCAAACAGCCACACGTGCTGTGGTATATACCGCTGGACTGTTATACCGACATTTAAATCCGGGAAGTGTGACTTAAGGCTGCTGACTGGATTTTGCTTGGAGCTAACCGTTATCCATAACGGTTTTTTAAACTAATTGGTTTTTGTTTTTATTTATATATACTTTTTAAAAAAATTTCAAACCAATTATATATTTTTTCTGCATGCACATGAATATTATGGACCTGGTTTGATCTCTCTAGAATAAAATTGATCACCAAGTACCGACAGCACTACCCTATGTGTTTTTTTTTTTTTTTTTTCTCTGTCCTCTTTATACATTCCTCATTAACTGAGACGAGGCACGAAACACAGGAAAGATAACCTCCTACACCAGATCGTTTGACCCAGGAGAGGCAGCCTCCGGACATCAGGTAGCCAACGTAACCTCACTCTGATAAGCTCTACACCCCCTCGAGGGGACATCTATCCGGTGAGTGGGGACCCAATAGGGGGGATCGTGAAGCACGCCAGAGTGGGGAATCGACAGAGTTGTCTACAGGGGATTAAGAAACGATTGTGTTTTTTTCTGTACATTGGATTTTTGCTTTTATGTTCTATACTGAGGACACAATTGGGTTATAAGCACTGCTTACTACAGACTCCGTTGGCAAACTGAAGGGAAATTGGAGTCTTTTCTTTATGCTGTGGTTCTTCTATATTGCTAGCAATTAATTGCTGTAAAAAACAGGATTATAATTAACATCCACGGGCTTATCAATCAAATGAATAATTGATGTAATGTCTATTATACCTTAATTGCAAATAACTTATACCTATATATTCACTATTAGGGCTTTTACAGATTAGTATTTTTCACTAATCAATTAATCAGTAACACGGATCTATATCAGTGTAAGCTAATTGCTGAAATCACAGGAGGCTTGAAGCACAGAACCAAGTTCACCACACAGAGGTTTAATCTCACGTTCAACATTTTAACATATACTTTAGAACAAAGTCACGGACAGTGCCCTAATTAAGGGAATCACGTATATGTTATTTACTTATTAAATATATGTATATAGATACATACATATACATTTAAATTTTCCACTTATATATGTTTATTTTATACACTCTTTATTTTTAATTGCACAAATCTTTTTTCACTGAAAATAGGACCTAATTAAGTCCACACAAACTTCAGCTTTGAACACTATTTAGATACAATTTTTTTGTTACATATGCAAAGGTGACACAAACTTGCAAAATCAGTCCTTCTCCTTTTTTCTTTATAAATCTTCTTTGAGCACAAGACTGACATCTAGAGGCTCAATTGAAATGTGACACGTTCACTAATATTACCACATAGAGGAAAGATAGGAGCCAAATTCTGAATACTGGTGCATCCTATTATATATATTTTTTTTAGCACACTTTTTTCTTATAGAGTCTCCCTTTTGGAAAACACACGGAGTGAACATACATGATAACGCGATACACACTGCACCTTATTAAAAAGGGAACCCCACAATTGATCGGTGACTCCTTTTACATGAGCCAACCGTAGGAGGGAACCCAACACTATTTATTGAATCACTTATCTGTCTATAAACACATTGTGCCATAGTTGAATACCAGGATAGCAGCGCCAATTCCCTTAACAATAACACTTTATTATTCATTTATAATTTCAGGTATTTACAAGCTTTTATATTTGACCGTCCATATTTCCCATACCTTGTTTTGCACATTTGAGAATGAATTGCTAATTTGCATTCAATGGTGTAGTGGACTATGTTGGACTATTCTTTTTACATCAGTGATGTTGATGGTGGGGGCATTTTTCCAGGTGCGGAGTACTAGAGATCGAGCATCTAGGAGAAAATGGGATACAACAGACCTCATTGTATATGGATTTTTTTTCTAGTCCTATGTGGAGTATTGCCAAAGTAGGGTTGGAAAATGAAAGATTAAATCATTTGGAATACTTGGTTCCAGAAACTAGTTAAGCTAGTTAAGCTCAGGCATTCCCAAAACATGTGTAGGAGGTGATTTAAAAAGGAAGAAGAGGAGGGTTGGGACTTTAAATGATGTAAAGGACAAAAGGGTCCCTACCTCTGTAACGACGCCCCATGCAGTTCAGTTTTGGGCACCAGTTCTCAAAAAGGATATAGGAGAACTGGAGAAAGTGCAGAGAAGAGCAACCAAACTGATAAGAGGCATGGAGGAGCTCAGCTATGAGGAAAGATTAGAGGAACTAAATTTATTCACTCTTGAGAAGAGGAGAATAAGGGGGGATATGATCAACATGTACAAATATATAAGAGGTCCATACAGTGAACTTGGTGTTGAGTTATTCACTTTACGGTCATCACTGAGGACAAGGGGGCACTCTTTACGTCTAGAGGAAAAGAGATTTCACCTCCAAATACGGAAAGGTTTTTTCACAGTAAGAGCTGTGAAAATGTGGAACAGACTCCCTCCAGAGGTGGTTCTGGCCAGCTCAGTAGATTGCTTTAAGAAAGGTCTGGATTCTTTCCTAAATGTACAGAATATAACTGAGTACTAAGATTTGTAGGTATAGTTGATCCAGGGTAAATCCGATTGCCTCTCGGGGGATCAGGAAGGAATTTTTTCCCCTGCTGTAGAAAATTGGATCATGCTCCGCTGGGGTTTTTTGCCTTCCTCTGGATCAACTGTGGGTATGGAGTTGGGTGTATAGGATTTTACTGTGTTTTTTTATTTTGTTTTTTCTGGTTGAACTGGATGGACTTGTGTCTTTTTTCAACCTAACTATGTAACTATGTAACTATGTATGAAAGGAATTAACATTGTTTAGGATATTCTATTCCAGAACACAAGGCAGCTACCAGACACACCAACCAGCCCAATAAGAAACTGAATAAAAACCGAAACCGAACCAAAAAGACAAATAATTCTCCCCCAAATACGATACACAGCTCTGTATAAGGTTCCAGCAGGATACACAGGCCCAGATTCTCATACAATTATGTTGCTCCTGGGCAGCGTAACGTATGTGATTTACGTTACACCGCCGCAGGTTTACAGCGTTAGTGCCTGATTCTCAGAACACTTACCTGTAAACTTGCGGCGGTGTATCGTAAAAGCGCTCGGCGCAAGCCCACCCAATTCAAATGGGGCGGGCACCATTTAAATTAGGCGCACTCCCGCGCCGAGCGTACTGCGCATGCTCCGTCGGGTAAATTACCCGACGTGCATTGCGCTAAATGACGTCGCCCCGACGTCATTTGCTTAGACGTTAACGTAAATGGCGTCCAGCGCCATTCACGGACGTCTTACGCAAACGTCGTAATTTTTTTACATTTTCGACGCGTGAACGACGGCCATACTTAACATTGGTTGCCCCTCATAATAGCAGAGGCAACTTTACGCGTCATAAATTCTCAGCGTCGACCGCGTATGTTCGGGAATCTCGCGTAATTACCTAATTTGCATAGACAACGGGGAAAACAACGATGCGACACCTAGCGGCGGAAAAAAATATTGCATTTAAGATCTGACAGCGTAAGAGCCTTACGCCTGTCAGATCTAATGGGTATCTATGCGTAACTGATTCTAAGAATCAGTCGCATAGATACCCGGGCCAGATTAGGACTTACGACGGAGCAAATGGTGTTGCGCCGTCGTAACGCCATTGAGAATCTGGGCCACAATCTTTATTGAGAGACCACAGGCTTATATACAGTAAGAGAGGAGGTGAATACATATCCTGTTCATAGTACTCTGAAAATACACCTGTGACCAGACCTAATTACCATGAGCTAATTAACTAATCCCTTACAGCAGCTGATGACTCAGAGACATAACCTTTAGGCTAGACTTGCTTTCTCCTAAACTAAAATACACATTAACACAGGACTCCTTCAAACTGTAACAGCTCTGGCGAACAGAGTGAACCACAACTGCGGTTAGCAAGGATTTCAATGCACTTCTTTATGTGAGAACTCAGTATTGGACCCCAGGCGTCACTCCACACAAACAGGAATTTGGGGGTTCTCTTAAACATATGGTAATGCATTAGGCCACTAAGGGAGTTTGGTATAGAAATACCATCAACCCTTAGCATAGAAAGGTTAGAGCGAACATGTTCAGCGAGTTAGGACAAGGCCCATAAGCAAATAACACGTATGTCAAGCACGTAATAAATAGGAGTCGTAGAGACAACTAATAGTTGCATATGAGAGGCAAATATAGCTCAGGTGATTTGAGAGTACACATAGTAAATAGAAATTGTAGAGACAACTAAGATATATTTTCTCAGTCGCCCTATGCCCCTAATGGACATAGGGTGATTTAGATATAAGAGGTGCATGGGGGGCTGAAGCAAGGGTATCTCATACTTTCTAAGAGATTCTGGGTTCCACGGGTCCTGCCATTACATCTCTCCCCTTTCAGCAGGAGACTAACACAGGAGGAGACCCCAGACGGGTTGACTCCGAAGTTAGTCCATAGTTCCATATTCACACAGTACCCCAAAAAAATTGCTTCAAACAGAGTATTACACACCCAGCCAACCTCTGCCTCTCTCAGAGAACATACCCACGGCTGTGGAGAGGCCAGGACTGGCCCTTCTCCCTGGAGTCCTTTCAGCCACTGGAGAGAAGACATGGTGACTGGGCTCAGTCCGTCATGCTGTTGGGGATCTGGGCCAACTGCCCAGCATCCCTGGGGTATACAAGTGGAGACTGAAGTCCCAACCACTTGTGGTAGTTGTAAATCCCCCAGTGCTTGCAAAGCAAGGCTGACATCCCCCTGTCTAGGGATGATCCGAACACCCCCCCGTTCGGTTTGCACCAGAACCTGCGAACAGACCAAAAGTTTGTGTGAACTTTAGAACTCTGTTAAAGTCTATGGGACTCGAATGTTTGAAATCTAAAGTGCTAATTTTAAAGGCTAATATGCAAGTTATTGTCCTAAAAAATGTTTGAGGACCCAGGTCTTGCCCCAGGGACTATGTATCAATGCAAAAAAAGTTTTAAAAAAGTCTGTATTTTCGGGAGCAGTGATTTAATGATGCTTAAAGTGATTTTTTTTTTTAAAATATTCCTTTAAATATCATACCTGCTGGGTGTCTATAGTATGCCTGTGAAGTGGCACGTGTTTAGAACTGTCCCTGCACAACATTTCTAAAGGAAAAAAATCATTTAAAACTGCTTGCGGCTTTAATGTAATGTCTGGTCCTTGCAATATGGATGAAAATCATTGAGAAAAAAAGCATGGGTTCCCCCCTCCCCCCAGGTCATTACCAGCCCCTTTGGCCCTATATACTTTGAACAGAAGTATAAAGGTGGTGCAAACAAGACAGGGGCTGTAGGTTTGTTGTTAAGTAGAATCTGTTTGTAAATCGATTGTTAAGCTTTTTGGAAATCATATAGAAGGGTTATCACCCTTGTAACATTTGTTTTGCTGTCTGTGTGCATCTGTTCAGAAGATTTCACCTCACTTTCTGTCCCAATGACAAATGATTTTTTGAAAATTTGTTTGTTTTAGTGAAACAAGGATTGGTGATAAAGCATCTGTGGAAAGGAGACACCTCTTACAGAAGAGAATTTCCCTTCCTAGGGGTAGATTTCCTCTCCTTCTGTTTGCAAGTAGGAGTCGTTTGTAAGTTGGATGTTTGAAAGTAGGGACCTGCCGTATATACTCTGCAGAAATTTGGGCCCTAGGTGTTGGTATTGCCACAACACCGTAAGCCCTCACAGTTAGTCTTTGTGGGCGCAGGAATGGAACCACAGGCATTATGCATTAAACCCAAAAAACATGCAAAGAGGAATAAACACCCAACAACGAGAATTCTTTCAAGCATTTATTAAAGACTAGCTGAATACCCGGCGTTGCCCGGTCTTCCTATCTTAACCTTTTGGGGAGGAAAATCATAGTAATATAAATATACCCATCTTTTATATAAGGGTGTAGGTAAGGGTTAATTTAATTGTCATATATTTTTATTTGGCATATAAGTAATATGTGTACCAGGTATTATTGAAATATCTCCAGGCGTACAGAAGTTATGTGGGAACATACATTTCCCATTGATTTGCATGGGACTTTAAACAAAAACCCCGACCCTCACAAATGGGGGTAGTTAAGGGATGAATTAACTATCCTATAGTTTAAGTGGACATATAAGTAACATGTGACCAAGTGTTATCGAAATATGTACAGCCGTTTGGAAGTTATGAAATAACATGTATTTCCCATAGAGTTGAATGGGACTTTAAAGAAAAACCCTGACCATGGCAAATGGGGGTGGGTAAGGGTTAAACCACCTATCCTATGTTTGTTGCTGACATATAAGTAACATGTGTGCCAAGTTTCATTTTAATATCTTTAGCGAGGTCCCGCTCGCTCACACAGCGGGGATGCATCGCTGGATCCAGGGACAAGGTAAGTAACTTGCCTGTGGATTCAGCGAGCAGGTAAGCCGCGCCGCTGCACACTCTGCACAGCTACCCCGAGCGTGACTCTGGGATACCGATCCTAGCATCAAAAATCCACCCCGAGTCACGCTCGGGGATACCGCCAGGGAGGTTAACTAAATTAAGCCTGCTGCCCGTGCTGTGGACCCATAAGGAAAGGAGAGCCTAAACGGCTACTCTCTTTCCTTTCCCATGGGACCACAGGCATTATGCATTAAACCCAAAAAACATGCAAAGAGGAATAAACACCCAACAACGAGAATTCTTTCAAGTATTTATTAAAGATATAAAGCACAACGTTCCATGTATTAAATTCATATATATACTTTGGAATTTTATTTTGGCCACGGCCTGATTCACTGGTTTTAATAAACATTCAGGTAATAATTCAAAAAATCATATATCATAATCATAAATGTATATAAGTCAATCGATTAACTTTCCATCACCATCCACAGCCCAGCCACTGCTGATTTACCATCTGATTTACCATCACAATTGAAATTTATTTTACCTCTCCCAAACGCCAGAAGGGAGGGGCACTGAGCCACCCTTCTGTCCCCACCACCCCAGACCGCGGCCGCCTCTATGCATGTTTGAAAATTCATATTAAAAATATCAAGGCCTATATCCGACAGATGTACCCCATCCGTCCTATAAAGGCCCTGACAACCGCCCTCCAACTCAAAATGCCTAAATGAAATACCCAAACCGGGGGCCAAGACCTTCTCCATAGCTTTATTTATTTGTTTACGCACTTTCTCTAAAGGTTTGAAAACTGCCGAATCTTTCATATTGTTAATTAGATCATACGTTCTCAACCTCCCAATATCATTACCCCCAATGTGTAGAACCAGTATGTCTGGAGGAGGAAATAATGCGTATAACCTGCCCAACTCAAAAATCAAATCATCCCATACCATTCCTCTGCAACCATACCAATTGATGCTGAAAGTTGAGGGGTCCAAGCCCAAGTTCTCAGAATAGGTTCTGCTTGCTGCTCTCTTCTGTGCCCAAAAAACAAAAGAATGGCCTATGATCCAAACAGACCGTTGCAAACCTGAAACAAATTAATACATTAATAAGGGCGAATGTACAGCTTAAACGCATCTGATTTCCATCTCCCAATTTTTTTAATGGCACTCTCTTCAAGACCAATCCCAGCGGCCTCCGTGGCCACTCCGATTCAAAATGAATGAGATGTAATCTTGACCTCACCAAGACAACTGCGTGTAATACATTTTTTTAAGACCAATGAGAATTGGTAAAACAGATACCGGGAAGCCATCCCTGTGAATAAACAATATAACATTATTTGGCGGGCGGACCCGCAAATACTCCTGGAGTTTAACTATCGGGCAAATATCAGCAACTACTTACTTTTTCAAAGAAATCCATGCTCCTACTCCTAATAAATCTGTTTTGCTATATCTTATAAAAAATCTTAAATTATCCTCCAAAAAGGATACCTCGGACAATAAGATTCCCGAGGCGTCATTTTTAGATGCCGGAAGTAATTCGTAAATCCTAAAGGCACCAAAAAAACGTGATAACAAAAATAGCCCTGAACAAAATCGCTTCATATTCTGAAAAACAAACCGCCGAAGTAGCCGTGCAGAACTGTGATAAAATGGCTGGGGTAACTGGCGACCTTGAATCTTTCCTAAAATAACCTTTCTTATACCCCTTCACAACCTGCCTGACAGAGAAAAAACTATGGCAAGGAGGCAGATTGAAAAGGCGCAAGAAAAAAGAAACGCCAGAGAGTGTCTTACTAATGTGGGACCACAAGAGGTGCCTCTGAATCAAAGAACCCAGAAACAATAATACTAATTCTTCCGAGTACTCTGACACAGATAGCTGTAAAGAAGCTAAAAAAGCTGACCATAAAAACCAAGATGAAACATAGCTTTTCCACGTAGAAAGAGCCACCGAGTTTTTGAAGCACTGCAAAATTAAATTAGAGCCCATAAATGGGAAGGACAAATCCTTCCCACTGGATCTGCCCCTGGGAGCAACTCGAAAAACCGGTCCATCTGTAGGCGAGAAAAAGCATCAGCAGTGTTATTAGTCTTACCAGGAATGTATTTAGCTTTTAGCCAGATGTTCCATTTTAAACAAAGAAAAACCAAATGACGCAAGTAAGATACCACTGGAGGAGATTTAGATGACAAAGTATTCACTGCAAACAAAACACCTTTGTTGTCTGTACTCACCAATATCCTTTTATTCGAGAAAAATTTCCCCCATACTTCTAATGCTATGATCACCGGAAATAATTATAGCAGAACACTGTTTTTGGAGAAACCATGCGTTACCCACCTGTCGGGCCAAGTCTCTGAACACCAGTGGTTACCCCAAACTGCCCCGAAACCAACTGAACCTGCTGCATCAGTTTCTATGAGAAAATCGCTGTCCAGAATAAATTCTTGCTGCCACATTGTTTTACCATTAAAATTTTCCAAGAACTTCAACCAAACCGACAGATCTTGTTTGATGTTAACTGTGAGCCTAATGTGCGCAGTTGGGTTTTTAAGACCTGACATGGCTGAGTATAGCCTATGAGAAAAGACTCTACTCATGGGTAAAACTCTGGAAGCAAAAGCTAACTGACCTAGGAGGGATTGCATTTCCTTTAGCGTCACTTTCCTCCTTCTAAGAAATAAGTTCAACACCTGTGATAACATGTAGATTTTGTCATCTGGCAACCTGAAATCCATATTGTCAGAATCTATAGTTATGCCTAAAAAATGTATGCAGGTTGTAGGAAGAACAGTCTTATCCTGGGCCAGAGGGACCCCGAAATGGCTGCATACCTGTATGAATTCTGCTAAAAGGATGGAGCAATTAGCTGAACCACCTGGACCCAAAAACAAAAAATCGTCTAAATAGTGAATCAAGTGATCTGAACCTGCTACCTTGCTGACCACCCAGTCCAAAACTGTTGAGAATGCTTCAAAATAAAAGCAAGAAATTGAACAGCCCATAGGCAACGCTTTATCAAAATAAAACTGTTCCTCAAAATAAATACCCAAGGAATTAAAACCCTTTGGGTGCAAAGGGAACAAACGAAAGGCTGATTGTATGTCAGCTTTGGACATCAATGCGTTCTTCCCTAGTGTGCAAAGCTTGTCTATTGCCAAGTCGAATGATGAATATGAAACGGATATATCGTCCGAATCAATTTGATCATTAAGGGAACTGCCAAACGGAAATGATAAATGATGTATTAAACGGAACTCAAAAGGCTCTTTTTTAGGAACCAAACCTAACGGGGAAATTCTAAAGTTCACAAAAGGGGGGTGGTCAAAAGGGCCTTCCATCCTACCTGCTTTCACCTCTTTTAAAAGTTTTGCTTTTACCAACCAGAGTGCATCATTGACAGACTTTAGGTTTTTAACTATTGTGCAACCATTCCCTTCAAATCGTGGCAAAAGTAAACCTTCAGAAAACCCCTTAGTTAGCAACGAAGCAATCCGCTGGTTTGGGTATATTTGCAACCAAGGGAGCATGTTTGGGAGTATCACTGGGGTAGCTGCTTTTAGGAAAACCTTCTCTTGCGTTTGCCTGTAATTTCTGAAAACATTTTGAAATTGGGTGACTCCCTGCACAAAAAGCGCATTCATGTTTGTATTTGCATGCATTTAACCATTTACAATGGGAGTCATTGAAAGCGTAGCATAGGCCTTTCTTATATGCACTATTAGCAGGGGCTGAGGAACTGCGGCTGTGTTTGGTCGGGAGAAAATCTGCTTCTGAGGCAAAAATAAATTAAGCCAGTGACCAACATTCTTAGACCCCCATTGTAAAGATGGTTGAACTGCCAGTTTTTGTCTGAAAGCCTCATCATATGTTAACCATGCTAAACCACTGAAGCTCCTATAGGCTTCTAAGATTATGTCAACATGCTGGAATAATAGGGGGCTTTTCTCAGGATACTTCTCACAGAGAATGCTGGCATAGATGACAAAAGCCTGTAACCAAACATAAAATGACTTAATCACTGGCTTCCGATCATCCGACTTCTCCTCCCTCCTATCATACCTTAAATTATCTCTGGAAGCAGGAGGAAGAATTGTGCAAAAATCAATAAATTCCTCCCTCCAGATTTTTTCTTTCATGCTTAAAGGTAAGTGAAAACCTAGAGGTGACAGGAGACAAGGCATGCATTCTTTAATACTGCCTTCTGACATGTTCTTAGCTATACAATCCTTTGGCATCACACTGACAAGCTGAGACTAGGGATGAGCCGAAAATACCCGCGTTCAGTTCGCACCAGAACGTTCCAACAGACCGCGGGTTCGCGCGAACATTTAGAACCCCATTGAAGTCTATGGGACTCGAACGTTCGAATTCAAAAATGCTAATTTTAAAGACCAATATTCAATTTAATGTTGGAAAACGTCTTTCAGAACCCGGGTCTTGCCCCAGGGAACATGTATCAATGGAAAAAAAAGTTTTAAAAACGGTCGTTTTTTCCGGAGCAGTGATTTTAATGATGCTTAAAGTGAAAAAAAAAAATGAAAAATTCCTTTAAATATCACACCTGCTGTGTGTCTATAGTAGTGGCACATGTTTATAAATGTCCCTGCACAACATGAGATTATTATAAGAAAAAAATAATTTAATACTGCTTGCGCACGTGCTGTGTGGCAACAATAACTCGATTATTTTAGGGGTGGTGGGGGGGCATTATTTTTTGGTGAAAGAAAAATTGTAGAAAAAAGGGCACCCTTCAAACATACTGTAATTGGAGCGCAACAAAGAGCCACGTGGAAAGTATTGCATCAAAAATTGTTATTAGGCGCCCCTGTTAAACAGGGGCAGAAAAATTGTGCCTTACGCACAACACAACACTGCAACCCCTCCCAATAACTGTAATTGGAGCACAACAAGGAGCCACATGCAAAGTATTGCAAAAAATGTTATTAGGCGCCCCTGTTAAACAGGGGCAGACAAAATGTGTCCTTAGGCACAACACAACACTGTAACCCCTCCCAATAACTGTAATTGGAGCGCAACAAGGAACCACATGCAAAGTATTGCATCACAAATTGTTATTAGGCGCCCGTCTTAAACAGGGGCAGAAAATTTGTCCTTAGGCACAACACTAGGGATGAGTTTGGAGTTCGAGTCGAACTCATGTTCGACTCGAACATTGCCTGTTAGGGGTGTTCGCGGCAAACTTGAAAAGCCGCGGAACACCCTGTTAAAGTCTATGGGAGAAATCTAAAGTGTTAATTTTAAAGGCTAATATGCAATTTATTGTCCTAAAAAGTGTTTGGGGACCTGGGTCCTGTCCCAGGAAACATGTATCAATGCAAAAAAAAGTTTTAAAAACTGACATTTTTTCAGGAGCAGTGAATTTAGTAATGCTACAAGTGAAACAATAAAAACAATAAAAGTGTAATATTACTTTAAATTTCGTACCTGGGGGGGTGTAAAGTCAGCATGTGAAAAAGCGCATTTTTCCCGTACATAGAACTGTCCCTGCACAAAGTGTCATTTCTGAAAGAAAAAAAGGCAATTAAAACCGGCTTTGCGGCTCTAATGAATTGTCGGCTCTGGCAAATCAGAGATGATTTATTCATAAAAAATAAAAATAAAAAAGCTGGGGGTGTCCCCAAATTCCATTAACAGGCACTTCAGGTCTGATATGGATATTGAGGGGAACCCCACCGTAAATTGTTTTAAAAAATTACGTGGGGTTCCCCCCAAATATCCATACCAGACCCTTCAGGTCTGGTGTGGATTTTAAGGGGAACTCCACCCCAAATTAAAAAAAAAATGGCGTGGAGTTCCCCCAAAAATCCACACCAGACCCTTATCCGAGCTCGTTAACCTGGCCAGCCGCAGAAAAGAGGGGGGACAGAGTGCAGCCCCCCCTCTCCTGAACCGCACCAGGCCACATGCCCTCAACATGGGGACAAGGGCCTCATCCCCACAACCCTTGCCCGGTGGTTGTGGGGGGCTGTGAGCGGGGGGCTTATCAGAATCTGGAAGACCCCTTTAACAAAGGGGACCCCCAGATCCTGCCCCCCCTATGTGAATTGGTAATGGGGTACACTGTACCTCTACCATTTCACGAAGGAAGTGTAAATAGTTAAAAAAAAACACACAGACACCGTAGAAAAAAATCCTTTATTAATAAAAATAAATAAAAAATCCAGCGATGTGAATCCACTCTTGGCCCGGCCCCCCGCTCCAACGTGGTCTTCTATCCATCGATGGATGATCTCTCCAGCGACGGGTGATCAGCGGCCCGGTCCAGCGATGAGAAGATCCATCCGTCCAGAGCGCAGCAGGCAGCTCCTCTCTCTGCTGGACACAGCCCAGCGGAATGACGCGCTGGAGCTGTGACATATCTTATATAGGGGAAGCGGCCACCCGTCACGTGACCCCGCCCCCTCTGACGCTCCCTCGTACATCACTGGGAAAGCCCGGTATTTCCCGGTCTTTCCCAGTGACATGCGAGGGTGAGTCAGAGAGGGCGGGGTCACGTGACGGGTGGCCGCTTCCCCTATATAAGAAATGTCACAGCTCCAGCGCGTCATTCCGCTGGGCTGTGTCCAGCAGAGAGAGGAGCTGCCTGCTGCGCTCTGGACAGATGGATCTTCTCATCGCTGGACCGGGCCGCTGATCATCCATCGCTGGATAGAAGACCACATTGGAGCAGGGGGCCGGGCCGAGAGTGGATTCACATCGCTGGATTTTTTTTTATTTTATTAATAAAGGATTTTTTTCTACGGTGTCTGTGTGTTTTTTTTTACTATTTACACTTCCTTTGTGAAATGGTAGAGGTACAGTGTACCCCATTACCAATTCACATATTGGGGGGCAGGATCTGGGGGTCCCCTTTGTTAAAGGGGTATTCCATATTCTGATAAGCCCCCCGCCCGCAGACCCCCACAACCACCGTGCAAGGGTTGTGGGGATGAGGCCCTTTTCCCCATCAACATGGGGACATCCTCCCCATGTTGAGGGCATGTGGCCTGGTGGGGTTCAGGAGAGGGGGGCGCACTCTGTCCCCCCTCTTTTCTGCGGCCGGCCAGGTTAATGTGCTCGGATAAGGGTCTGGTGTGGATTTTTGGGGGAACTCCACACCATTTTTTTTTATTTGGGGTGGAGTTCCCCTTAAAATCCACACCAGACCTGAAGGGTCTGGTATGGATATTTGGGGGGAACCCCACGTCATTTTTTTTTAAATTGACAGCGGGGTTCCCCTTAATATCCATATCAGACCTGAAGGGCCTGTTAATGGAATTTGGGGGGACCCCCAGCTTTTTTATTTTTATTTTTTATGAATGAATCATCTCTGAATTGCCAGAGCCGACAATTCATTAGAGCCGCAAAGCCGGTTTTAAATGCCTTTTTTTCTTTCAGAAATGACACTTTGTGCAGGGACAGTTCTATGTATGGGAAACATGCGCTTTTTCACATGCTGACTTTACACCCCCCTAGGTACGAAATTTAAAGTAATATTACACTTTTATTGTTTCACTTTTAGCATTATTAAATTCACTGCTCCTGAAAAAACTTCAGTTTTTAAAACTTTTTTTGCATTGATACATGTTTCCTGGGACAGGACCCAGGTCCCCAAACACTTTTTAGGACAATAACTTGCATATTAGCCTTTAAAATTAACACTTTAGATTTCAAATGTTCGAGTCCCATAGACTTTAACGGGGTTCTAAAGTTTACACAAACATTTGGTGTGTTCACAAGTTCTGATGCGAACCGAACAGGGGGGTGTTCGGCTCATCCTTACACAACACAACACTGCAACCCCTCCCAATCACTGTAATTGGAGAGCAACAAAAATCCACGTGCAAAGTATTGCATCAAAAATTGTTATTAGGCGCCCCTGTTAAACAGGGGCAGAAAAATGTGTCCATAGGCACAACACAACACTGCAACCCCTCCCAATAACTGTAATTGGAGTGCAACAAAGAGCCACGTGCAAAGTATTGCATCAAAAATTGTTATTAGACGCCCCTGTTAAACAGGGGCACAAAAATTAGGAGAAGGAGAAGGAGGAGAAGGATATTCCATCAGCAGCATAACAGGACAGTCACTCAGCATCAGCATACGCAGTCTCAAAGGGATCTGACATTTCAACAAAAAAATATTATTCAGGTAGCTGGTGTTGATCCAAGCCTGATTCATTTTGATGAAGGTCAGTCGATCAACAGAGTCGGTGGAGAGCCACACCCTGAGATTGGTCACAAAGCCTCCAGCAGCACTGAATGTGCGTTCTGAAAGAACACTGGATGCAGGGCAAGCCAGTAGCTCAATTGCATACTGTGCAAGCTCTGGCCAGTGATCCATCCTCAAGACCCAGTAAGCCAGAGGATTTTCGGTGGGGAAGGTGTCCAAGTCGGATCTTGCCCCTAGGTATTCCCGGACCATGTAAACCAGACGCTGACTATGGTTGCAGGAACCGGTCATACCTTGGGGCTGCGGACTAAAAAATTGTCTGAACGCATTGGTCAGATGGCTACCTTCTCCACCGTTCTTTCTGTGACTCACTGAAGCCTCAGCAACACGTTGTCCAGGGCCAGGTTTTGGTAATCCCCCCGGTTCTGGGAACGCATTGCACAGACCCTTCTGCAAGGCCTCCCGCAGAAGTTTCATCCTCTGCTCCCTCTGCGATGGCAACATGAGGTACGCAACCTTACTCTTGTAACGTGAATCAAGGAGAGTTGCCAGCCAGTAATGATCCCTCTCCTTGATAGCACGTACACGAGGATCCTTATGCAGACTTTGCAGGATCAGAGAGGCCATGCAGCGTAGGTTTGCAGAGGCATTCGGGGCACAGTCCTCTGGGTCACTGAGGACGACAGGATCCGCAGCCACCTCATCCCAGCCACGTAAAAGTCCACGTGTTCCTTGGGACTGTAAATGATCCCTTGAAGACTGCTGCTGCTGATTCTGAGTGCTAGGCTCCACCTCCATGCTGCTGATACAATCATCCTCCTCCTCCTCATCCTCCTCCTCATCTTCCTGTGTGCTAGGTGGGCAAGCAGGACCACTGTCTGGATAAAGGGGGCCTTGAGAGGTAAGGAGGTCCTCCTCTTCCTCCCTCTGTTCTGCCTCAAGGGCCCTGTCCATTATTCCACGTAGCGTGTGCTCCAACATGTGAATAAGAGGGACAGTCTCACTGATGCATGCACTGTCACTGCTCACCATCCTCGTGGCCTCCTCAAATGGTGACAGGACAGTGCATGCATCCCTGATCAAGGCCCACTGGCGTGGTGAAAAAAAAACAAGCTCCCCTGACCCAGTTCTGCTGCCATATTGGCACAGGTACTCATTTATGGCCCTCTGCAGCATGGCCAACATAGAGTTCCATCTGGTGGGCATGTCACAGATTAGGCGGTTCTTGGGCAGGTTGTATTCCCTCTGGAGGTCTGTCAGCCTAGCAGTGGCATTATTTGACCTCCGGAAATGCACACAGACTTTCCTGGCCTGCTTCAGGACATCCTGTAAGCCCGGGTACCTGCCCAAGAACCGCTGCACCACCAAATTCAGGACATGCGCAAAACAGGGCACATGGGTGAGTTTTCCCTGTCGCAGGGCAGAGAGGAGGTTGGTGCCATTATCGCTGACCACCATTCCAGGCTTCAGCTGGCGTGGCGTCAACCACCTCTGAGCCTGCCCCTGCAGAGCTGAAAGAACCTCTTCCCCAGTGTGGCTCCTGTCCCCCAAGCACACCAGCTCTAGCACCGCATGGCATCTCTTGGGCTGCATTCCTGCATAGCCCCCCGTACACCTACGGAGCACGGCTGGTTCTGAGGAAACATCACCACAGGAAGAGGCCACAGAGGAAGAAGAGGAGGGGGTGGAGGAGAGAGGTGTGTCACAACCAGTAGTAGTGTTCCAAAACTACTGTACCTTGCCCTGCGTCCTTCCCAGCTGCCAGCAGAGTCACCCAATGGGCCGTAAAAGACAGGTAACGTCCCTGTCCATGCCTGCTGGACCATGAGTCAGTGGTAAGATGCACCTTACCATTGACCGCCCTGTCCAGCGAGGCATGGACATTGCCTTCCACATGCCAGTAGAGAGCCGGAATCGCCTTCCGTGAGAAAAAGTGGCATTTGGGTACTTGCCACTGAGGTACTGCACATTCCACAAACTCACGAAAGGGGGCAGAATCTACCAACTGAAAAGGTAGCAGTTGAAGTGCTAGCAATTTTGCTAAGCTAGCATTCAACCGCTGGGCATGTGGATGGCTGGGAGCGTACTTCTTTTGGCGCTGCAGCAGCTGGGGCAGGGAAATTTGTCTGGTACTATCAGTAGATTGCCCGCATGTACTACCACTACTAGGTTGTGACACACCTATTTCTACACCTTCAGTGCAGGCTTCAGAGAGGACTGGGGGTCTAGTGGGGTTGGAGGTCACAGAAGGGCAAGGGGAGGTCCGCTTTGGTCTTTGGTGTGGGTCTTTCTGGTATGCTTGCCAACGAGCTGCATGGCCACCCCCTCTTCCTGGGCTCACATCAATGCCTTCCTCTATCTGTGTTCCATCATCGGAGCCTTCAAAACGCTGCACATCTTCATTCAGCATGTACCCAACACTGTGTTGAAACAGTTCGTGGGACGCCTCAGGAGGAAACGTGGGACTAGGGAAGGATTGTGGGATGCCATTGTGCAGAGGGAAGAGGAAGCCTTGGCAGCTGCTTTGCCAGACAAACTAAGATCAGTCTGTGTGAGAGAGGATGAGGAGGATGAGGACGGCTTGGTCATCCACTCTACTAATTTCTCTGCATGTTGAGGTTCAAGGCGGCCAGCTCCCGAAAAGAAGGACGAGTGGCCACGGCCACGTGCTGAAGAGGATGCACCACGTCCACCACCAGCGTTGCCTCTACATGCAGAGCCTGCTTGCCCCCGTGACTCTCTTCCTCTGTTTGTTGTCCTTCCAGACATTTTAATGCGTTCAGGTGTAAATAAACAACAAACGTGCACTTACAGTAAATGCGTTTATGTGCTATTAAAGAGCAAACTTGCACTTGCAGTAAATGTGCTTACGTGCTATTAAAGAGCAAACTTGCACTTACAGTAAATGTGCTTACATGCAATTAAAGAGCAAACTTGCACTTGCAGTAAATGTGCTTACTTCCAATCAAAGAGCAAAATTGCACTTGCAGTAAATGCGCTTACTTCCAATCAAAGAGCAAAATTGCACTTGCAGTAAATGCGCTTACTTCCAATCAAAGAGCAAAATTGCACTTGCAGTAAATGCGCTTACGTGCGATTAAAGAGCAAAATTGCACTTGCAGTAAATGCGCTTACGTGCGATTAAAGAGCAAAATTGCACTTCCAGTAAATGCACTTACGTGCGAATTAAAGAGCAAAATTGCACTTGCAGTGAATGTGCTTACGTGCGTTTAAAGAGCAAACTTGGACTTGCAGTAAATGCGCTTATGTGCGATTAAAGAGCAAAATTGCACATGCAGTAAATGCGCTTACTTTCAATCAAAGACCAAAATTGCACTTGCAGTAAATGCACTTACGTGCGATTAAAGAGCAAAATTGCACTTGCAGTAAATGCGTTTACGTGCGATTAAAGAGCAAAATTGCACTTGCAGTAAATGTGCTTAATTTCAATCAAAGAGCTAAATTGCACTTGCAGTAAATGCGTTTATGTGCGATTAAAGAGCAAAATTGCACTTGCAGTAAATGCGCTTACGTGCGATTAAAGAGCAAAATTGCACTTGCAGTAAATGCGCTTAAAGAGCAAAATTGCACTTGCAGTAAATGCGCTTACGTGCGATTAAAGAGCAAAATTGCACTTGCAGTAAATGCGCTTACGTGCGATTAAAGAGCAAACTTGCACTTGCAGTAAATGCGCTTACTTGCAAATAAACAGGACACGTGCAGTAACACCCAGTACGTTTAGGTGTAAACTACACAGCACACAGGCAGCCAATACAACACGTTAGAGCACTGCAGCTATGCACAATCTCCTGCCTGACAAATACTAAGAGCAGATCTAGCTAAGCTATACAGTGTATACATATATGTACAACTCCTAGGGATGTATATATATATATATATATTCTCTACACACTGTATTTCAAGCTAAACTGACTACCCTGCTCTATCTATCTATCTAAAAAGATAATCTCTCTGTCTCTAACTGGTCTCTGTAACAAGCCGGAACACACTACACGAGGCTGCCCGGAAGGCGGCCTTTTATAGTGTGGGGCGTGTGCTAAAGCCTTGAGCCATAATTGGCCAAAGCAACCCAGGCTTTGGCCAATTATGGCTCTTCGTTTTTTGCACGCTGTGATTGGCCAAGCATGCGGGACATACAGCATGCTTGGCCAATCATCAGCGATCAACGCCGCAGTGAATTATGGGCCGTTTTGCGTCACTCTAATTTGGCGCGAACGACCCGTTTTGTTTGAATTTCGACGAACGATCGAACGACCGATGTTCGAGTCGAACATACGTTCGTATCGAACGCGAAGCTCATCCCTAGCTGAGACACAGGGAGGGGATCAGCTGACCAGACCCCAGCTTCTTTACTGACATTCGAAGTAACCATATTAGCTCTCATTACAGTTAATAATTGATCAATGGATGAGGATAAAACAGACAATTGAGATGCTGTAATGCACTCCCCCCCTGCACCCTGAGCAGGACGAACTCCAGGGGCTGCTACTGGCACCTCACACCACACAGGTACACTGTCGGCTTGATGTTCCTCATGTTGTGCAGGCAGGTTTGACACCCTGAGACCTCCCCTGCCGTCTCTGCGGGCCGATTGGCTGCTTCCAGATGTGCCGGGCTGAGGTAAAATCTCCCTGGCTGGGGTTGCTGCACTCCTGCCTCTCTGTCCGCGCCCCACTGGGGAGGATGCTGGGCTCAGGCTCTGCTCCCTGCAAGAGAAAGAAAAACCATCCGGGCTACCATTGCTGGTCCTGGGTGGAGCAGGGCTCACGCAACTCTTTTGGGACCGCCTTCGTTTGCTCATTCTTCCTTCCACACCGCCCTCTTCAGAGGCGGCATCTGACCTAGCGACTTCAGGAACGGCAACCGCCGGGCACGCCGCTTCCGCTGGCCGACACGTCTGTTGCTGGGATGCGACCGCTCCGCTGGGATCTGCTGCAGGCTCCGGAACCGCATTGCTGCCGACGGCTTGCTGGGGATCCAAAGGTAAGGATAAACAGTGGCGTATCCACTCTTCTCCACCCGCGTGCTCCACTCTGGTCAGTAGCTGGTGTAGCAGGGCTTCCATCATGAGGATGTAGGTGGGGAGCTCCTCCGGCTGGGTCCTATAGTAAAAACGGCAGCAGGCCTGAAACGGAACGAGGCCCCTATATAGGCCCGAACGTTCCCCCGAATCACCTGACCTCTGCTGAGCAACCACTGCCCTGTCTTCCCTATCCTCCAGAACCCACTAACACAGCTGACCCGTCTTACTAATCACCATTAACCCCTAAACTACTTTACCCATTGAAAAATGAATGCCTTTCTGATCTGAAACTTGACCCCTCAATGACCCTTACCTTTAACTAAATTAAGCCTGCTGCCCATGCCGTGGACCCATAGGGAAAGGAGAGCCTAAACGGCTACTCTCTTTCCTTTCCCGTGGGCCCTGCTGTGAAATATTAGATCAAGAATTGTAATCACATGCCCCTGTTGAACAGGGGCAGAAAAATTGGGCCTTTGTTGGTGGTGGTGGTGGTGCTGGTGCCACAACACTGTAAGCCCTCACAGTTACTCTTGGTAGGTGCAGGAATGGGCCCTGATGTGAAATATTAGATCAAGAATTGTAACGGCATGCCCCTGTTTGAAATGGGGCAGACAAATTGGGCCTTAGGCACTGGTTCCACAACACAGCAACCCTTCACAGACACTCTATTTGGAGCGCACTAATGAGCCCTGCTGCAAAGTATTACATCAAACATTTTAATTACACACCCCTGTTAAACAGTGGCAGAACAATTGGGCCTTAGGCACTGGTGCTGGTGCCACAACCCTGCAACCCCTCACAGCTACTCTAGTTGGAACGCAGGAATGAGCCCTGCTGCAAAGTATTGCATCAAAAATCTAATTTATACGCCTCTGTTAAAGGCAGAAAAATTGGGCCTTAGCCACTGGTGGCGGTGCCCAGAACCAAAAATGTTCTTACAAGCTATCAGCATGATTATTGAGGAGGAAAATAATAGTCACTGAGCATAACAGGATAGTCACTCAGCATGACAGGATAGTCACTCAGTATCAGCATAGGCAGTCTTGAAGGCATCTGACATTTCCCAAAATTATTCAGTGACATTAGCATCAGGTGCTTGGTAGCTGGTGTTGATCCAAGCCTGATTCATTTTTATGAAGGTTAGTCGATTGACCGAGTTGGTGGAGAGGCGTACCCTGTGACTGGTTACAAAGCCTCCAGCAGCACTGAATGAGCGTTCCAAAAGAACGCTGGATGCAGGACAGGCCAGTAGCTCAATTGCATACTGTGCAAGCTCTGGCCAGTGATCCATCCTCAAGACCCAGTAACTCAGAGGATTTTTGGTGGGAAAGGTGTCCAAGTCTGATCTTGCCCCTAGGTATTCCGGCAACATGTAAAACAGACGCTGGAGATGGATGCTGGAACCAGTCATACCTTGGGGCTGCGGACTAAAAAATTGTCTGAATGCATCGGTCAGATGGCCATCTTCTCCACCGCTTTTTCTTTAAATGACCGAAGCCTCAGCAACACGTTGTCCAGGATCAGGATTTTGTAACCTCCCAGTCTCTGGGAACGCATTGCACAGACCTTTCTGCAAGGCCTCCCAAAGATGTTTCATCTTCTGCTCTCTCTGCGCCGGCAAAATAAGGTCCGCAACCTTACGCTTGTTTGTTTTTTTTTTCAATTTTTTTTGTTTTTTTCCCCCACTCAGAGAACACTAACCGGAGACATAATCAATTTGCGTCCTTATGCTGTCTCCGTCCTGGGTCGCATCATGGTAGGAAGTTACTTTTTTTTTTTTTGCTTTGTTGTTATGTCAATAAATATTCATAGACATATTAATCTTATATGGCCTCAGGATGGCAAAGTACAAAAAGTCCGCTAACCCCCCAAAAACCCCCATACCCAAACCCACCCCTTTCTCTCCGAACCTCAGTCTCTTTACATATCCGCTTTTACTAAAATGCACTTCCTACCCTATATCATCTGCGCTAGATAACTCTGAGATAACTTATAATTGACCCAGCCCTGACATTTCCGTTTAAATGTCTCTTCACCTTCCTCCCCCATAAACTTAAACTGTTCAATATAATAGATGTAATTTATTTTAGCGAGATAATTCTTCATTGTTGGGCTCTCGGGATCTTTCCATCATTTAGGGATCAGACTCTTTGCTGCATTCAGGATATGGGGTAGCAAGGATCTCATATATTGTTTACTAGACATGTTTGTCCCATGGAACAGACACACCCACGGGTCAACTGCTATTTTAATTCCTGTAATTTCCTTAATCACTGATACAACTATATGCCAGTATGTTTTGATTTTGGGGCACGTCCACCAGAGGTGTGACATGGTTCCGGGTTCCATACAACCCCTCCAGCAGAATCTGGAGGTCTCCCCTTGAAATTGATGTGCAATATCCGGGGTGATATACCATTGTGATATACATTTAAAATTCATTTCTCTCATCCCACAGTTAGTTGATGTGATGTGCGTCATCTTCAAAATTTTCCCAAAATCTTTATCCGTATCCCCTGTTGCCAACTCCTCATCCCAAATAGGGTCTTTCCCAGTGACGTACGAGGGTGCATCAGAGGGGGCGGGGTCACGTGATGGGTGGCTGCTTCCCCTATATAAGTAATGTCACAGCTCCAGCACGTCATTCCGCTGGGCTGTGTCCAGCGGAGAGTGGAGCTCCCCTGCTGCGCTCTGGACGGATGGATCTTCTGCATCGCTGGACCGGACCGCAGTTCATCCATCACTGGAGAGATCATCCATCGCTGGATAGGAGACAGTGGATTCACATCGCTGGATTTAAAAAAAATGTTTTATTAATAAAGGATTTTTTTCTACGGTGTCTGAGTGTTCTTTTTTTTAACTATTTACACTTCCTTCGTGAAATGGTAGAGGTACAGTGTACCCCATTACCAATTCACATAGGGGGGGGCAGGATCTGGGGGTCCCCTTTGTTAAAGGGGTCTTCCAGATTCTGATAAGCCCCCCACCCGCAGACCCCCACAACCACCGGGCAAGGGTTGTGGGGATGAGGTCCTTGTCCCCATCAACATGGGGACATCCTCCCCATGTTGAGGGCATGTGGCCTGGTGCTGTTCAGGAGAGGGGGGCGCACTCTGTCCCCCCCTCTTTTCTGCGGCTAACGTGCTCGGATAAGGGTCTGGTTTGGATTTTTAGGGGGACTCCACGCCACTTTACGCCAGGGTTCCCCTTAATATCCATTCCAGACCTGAAGGGCCTGGTAATTTAATTTGGGGGAACCCCCACACATTTCTTTTTCTTTATGAATGAATCATCTCTGTAATTGAAAGAGCCGACAATTCATTAGAGCCACAAAGCCGGTTTTAAATGCCTTTTTTTCTTTCAGAAATGACACTTTGTGCAGGGACAGTTCTATGTACGGGAAACATGCGATTTTTCACATGCTGAATTTACACCCCCCCTAGGTACGAAATTTAAAGTAATATTACACTTTTATTGTTTCACTTTTAGCATTATTAAATTCACTGCTCCTGAAAAAATGGACGTTTTTAAAACTTTTTTTTGCATTGATACATGTTTCCTGGGACAGGACCCAGGTCCCCAAACACTGTTTAGGACAATAAATTGCATATTAACCTTTAAAATTAACACTTTAGATTTCTCCCATAGACTTTAACAGGGTGTTCCGTGGCTTTTCGAATTTGCCGCGAACACCCCTAATTGTTCGTTGTTCGCCGAACAGGCAATTTTCGAGTCAAAGCTCATCCCTTATTTCTAGTTTGCGGGCTTTGCATATCCTAGAGGACATTAGGATTAGCTTACCCCTAATCAAGGTTTTATGGGCTGCCCATAGAGAGATAGGGGAGATGTTATCGACATCATTAAATAAGAAATATTCCTGGATGTCGTGCTCAATCTCGCTGACATGAGTGGGATTGCTGAGTATGGAAGCATTTATCCACCAGTTGAACCCTTTTTGTCGTGTAGCAGGTATGTTTATAGTCAGGAGAAGGAAGGAGTGATCTGACCAGGCAGAGTCTCTAATGATTGCCTTGTGTACCAGCAGAATGTGGGTTTGTAACATAAAGAAGTGATCTATTCTCGCAAAAGTATTGTGAGGGCTGGAATAGTGTGTGTAATCACGCACCCTTGGATTAATTTCTCTCCAGATGTCAACCAACCCCTGGTGAAAAATTTGTCTAGCAACACTGAGGCTCTGCCTGGTGGGGCGAATGCAGTCCCTACCCGGTGGGCGGGTTTTATCGATCCCTGTGTCAAACGCAATATTTGAGTCTCCGCCATATATGACCAAACCTTCTAGAAGGGGGGTTAGAGTGTTGAAGAGAGATTCAAGAAATTTAGCCTGGCCCCTATTTGGTGCATAGTAAGAGATGAGGGAATAGAGCTGATTATCAATGAGACCCTTCACAAGTATGAACCTACCCTCTGGGTCCTTGAATTCAGACACTAGCGAGAACTGGAGTTTACATGAGAAGAACAGGCCTACTCCTTTAGTCTTATTATCAGAATTTGCTAAGTAGAACGTGGGATATTTGGGGTGCATGAAGGAAAAGATGTAAGATTTTGGGAAGTGTGTTTCTTGTAGAAACAGTGTGTCAATTTTATGATTATGGTAGTATTGGAATATTTTCCGGCGTTTAACAGGGGAATTGAGTCCCTGTACATTATGCGAGGCAAAGCGCAGGGTGGGTGTATAGGCGGAAGTGTCAGCCATGGAGCAGTGTAGAAGAAAACGCCAGCGATCCCCAGTCACCTACCTTACTTTTGAAGGATGATCCAGAGGCAAGAGGTGTGATGGAGCCTATCAGAGCGTATTCTCGAGTTCTGCAGACGAGCGAGTCCACAATCAGCACTGAAACAAAACAAAGTTAATAAGAGACAGAGAAGACAGAAAGAGAAGAGTAAAAAAAAGAGAGGTCAAATTCCGGGGGTAGGGGAAAAACTATTTCACCGTACCCCTAAAAACAAGTAAGATTCCCCCCAACCAGTTGGGGAGATCCTGACCAGGAGCTAGAACAGTCCTTTGTCAAGCTCAGAGCTTGACAAAGGAATGCGGCAGCCCTGTCATTCGCTGCCAAGCATTCGGAAATGCGTTGCTTGCCTGGTGACGTCATCTTCCATCGCCCATTGGTATACCCGCGCATGAAGTGCCTGCTGAGGATCGCCCCGTCCACCGCAACCACCTGCTACCATCAGCGGCAGAAGGACTGATCCCCCCTCACTTCACAGCGCCATACCAGGGACCCGATGAAGGAATCCATCAGACGCACCAGATGACATCCACTTCTCCTTCTGGAGAATCACATCTACATGCCTGTATTTGACCACCAAAATGTGAGTGGTTTTTAACCTTTGGCTTTTTTTAAATTAAACTGTTTTAAAGTATTGCACCCAGAGGCGCCTCTCTCCTTGTTTGTCTCCTAGATCTGGAACATGGTCTCTGTTCCCCACTGACGGCAGCCCCGAGTACATATCCCCATCCAAGCATACCCGCACATCTCCCATCACCACCATAACAGCCTGAACTCTCTCTGACCCCAGAAATTTGTTCTATGTGCTGTTTTTATACCGACTATGCTGCTGAAATAACAATATTCTGAAAAGTTCTTGCGCATAATTTACTTGTTCTACAATTTCTTAAGCAGGGGTTCACCTTACGAGAATGTTGAAATCGGAATGTTTTGCCATTAAGTTCAAACTTCAGGCTTAAGGGAAAAAGCCACCAATATTTTATATTCTTCTGCGTTAGTACCGTCAGCAGGGGCTTAAGTGCTCGTCTTTTCTGAATGGTGAAAGGGGAGATATCCGCAAAAATTTGTACCAAATGTCCCATAATCTGAAGTTGCGGGGTGTTGCAGGCTCTCCTCATGACTTCTTCCTTTATGTTGTAGTAGTGTGGCTTCACCACAATGTCACGTGGTAGACCATCTGATCGAGGGGGGCCCAAGGCCCTGTGGGCCCGATCCAATTCCAGTCTATGGGCACAAACGTCCGGGATGAGGTGTTTAATAAGAGCGTGTACCGCGTCAGGTATGTCTGTGATGGTCTCAGGTAGGCCTCTGATCCTGAAGTTGAGCCTTCTTGAACTATTTTCAAGGTCATCGATTTTAGCCATGGCCCCCTCCAACTGATCATGCAGGTCCTGGAAGCGATCAGTGTTCTGGTTTACTCGATCGATCGTGGAGTCCACTTTAGTTTCAATTGATTCAATGTGAGTGCCTAAGAGGTGTAGATAAGATTTAATATCTGAGGTAATCCTGACTGTAGTCAGTGAGAGTCCCCCTATCCAGCATTTCTGCAAATTTGTTAAACATCAGGGAAATGTCATGTGGCTGTGGGGAGAGCTGACCTCCATCTTGGAAGTAAAAGCCAGGCTTAGGTGACGCTGCAGCTGAGGGAGACCCCAGCATATCATCCAGTGTCTGATTAAGAAGAGACACTGTGGTGGCTGGAGAAGTCGGGCTCCCCATTAATGGCAGGACTGGGGCCCCTCCACATACCTCCTCCTGGAGAGTCTCCCGCCATAGAGATGCGGCAGGCATCCCTGGGATAGCCGTATCGTGAGGCAGCCGCTCCGCCGCCATCTTGAGATCCACAGCCGAATCTTACAGGGAGGGAATCCGTGCCCGTACGTTGCCGTACGCTGAGTTCCCCGGTCTGCGGTGAGTCCTCAAAGCAGCCAGAGGGTTCAGGGACCTGTGTCGGGCGGTTGGGGTGTTCGTTCCCGCTGCTAAGGGTGCCGGTGATATGAAGCAGGACAGAGCTCTGTGATTACGCGGCCATTACACAGAGCGCCGCGCATGCGCCTTCGAGAAGGTCATTTTTAATAACATTCATTCAATTACAATATGACTTAACCAATTGTATACACTTTATTATTATTATTATTATTATTATTATTATTTTTCTCATTACCCTTTAAGTGCTTCCTCTACAGAGTGAATAACTGTAATCTATCAGTCCTCATAGCTGAGATCCTCTGTCCTCCTTTTTAATTGTGTTGCCCTTTGCTGAACTCTTTCTAATTCATCAACATCTTTCCTGAGGTTGGTGACCAAAACTGAACTGCATATCCAAGATGAGGCTGAGCCAGTGTATTGTAAAGGAGAAGAATTATTGATTTATATCTGTAGCGTTCACATTTACACGTAGGAGACTGGAACAAAGCCATTTACAGCTTTGATTCAGTCTCTCTCTGTGGATCAGGTCTCCTGGTGGGATGGGAGGCTTGGAAACATCGGTGGAAGACGGCGGGAGGGGGGACATCCCCTCCCGCTGTACCAGAGAGAGGTAAATGGGCATTTGGCAGCTTTAAGCCGCATCTGTTGTTATCCCTAAAGAGCCGACAGCCTGCCCTAAAAAACGGTACAGGGTTGATGCCTGCAGCTGCATAATAATCAATCTATAATCAATAACTTTTTAAACATTCTATATACTTGTTACCTATAATCATTTCTATATTTTTTAAGCTGTCCCGCTATGTAAAAGAAGTCCAGTACAAAGATCCGAATGGCAAGGTCATGATTTTCAATGATAAAGGAGAACTGCCCAGCCCACTGGAAATTGTAAATTGGATTAAAAAAATTAAAGATAGAAATATCACTGATTGTATGCTTGTGGGTCACTTTGATGGGTCTCTTTCAGAGGGTCAGCAACTTACACTAGAACCAGAGCAAATATTATGGAAAGGAAACAAGGTAAGTTACACTGGGGAATCTCACCACCAAAACTTTTCCCCCTCTGTGAAGCATGGTGGAGGTAATATCTTGGTTTGGGGCTTCTTTCCTGTCTCTGGACTTGGACAGTCTTTTGTCACAGAGAGCCAAGCATGGCGATTAAACTGTTTGATTAACAACACCAGAATCCCCACCAACTTGTTTAAAACAAGCTGTCACACAATTGTCATCTAGTGGTGGTAGTGATACTACCACAAACTTTTCTATGAACAGGGGAAGACGTGTGGGAGATTATTGGCCAGAGCTATCCATACAAAAAGAGCTAATACTAACATCCACACCATAAAATACTCCCTAGGCAAGTCAAGCTCAGTTACTGCTGATATTGCATCTCAGTTTGAAATATACTACACTGAACTTTATAATCTACCCCGCCAACCCGAAGTAGGCTCAGGCCACAATCAAAGAAAAGCCCTCAATAAAGACTTCCTAGAGAAGTTTAGCCCTAAACCCATCTCTTGGGAAGATGCTCGCGAGCAAGACAACCCCATTTCTGAAGAAGAGCTCAAGAGAGCGATTAAGCAACTTAAAACGGGCAAGAGCCCTGGTCCGAATGGCTTCTCGGCTTCCTACTTTAAAACATTTGCAGACATCCTCACAGCCCCATTCCTAAAGGCCTTTAACTCCCTCACTTCATCATCCCTAACTTTCCACAGATTGGTGGAGGCGCACATCGCAGTCATGCCAAAAGAGGGGAAGGACGCCACATTGGTTACCAACTACAGGCCAATCTCTCTACTTAAAGTAGATCTTAAACTATTTGCAAAGGTTTTAACTAACCGGTTATTACCCCTCCTACCCTCAATAATAGGATTAGACCAAGTAGGTTTTGTCCCAGGTAGGGAAGCCAGGGACAACACTATTAAAGCGGGGGTTCACCCTAAAAAAAAATTCTAATGTCGCGTACACACCATCACTTTTTGTGATGAAAAAAATAGACATTTTTAAAAACGTCATTTAAAATGAACGTGTGGGGAAAACTTCATTTTATGTCTTCTGAAAAACGTAAAAAAAAAAAATCGAACATGCTTCAATTTTTTGTGTCGTTTTTCATAACGTCGTTTTTTGTGTCATTTAAACCCGCGCATGCTCAGAAGCAAGTTATGAAGCGCGCTTGAATGGAACAGAGTGCCGTTGCACGTGCTGAACGTAACCGCGCTTTGCTAGAGCATTTTGAAAAAACTATGGTGTGTATGCTATGTCGTTTTTTAAAATTAAGTTTCAAAAACGTAGTTTTTTAAAATTAAGTTTCAAAAACGTTGTTTTTTAAAATTAAGTTTCAAAAACGTCGTTTTTTTTCATCACATAAAACGTTGTTTGTTTCTATCACAAAAAACGACCATCTGTACGCGGCATTACATTACATTGAGCTGATTTCTGACACTGACAGTATGCTGATCTTTTTTTTTTGCCGTACATACCGTTTTATCGCGATTTTACCCCCCGAGTTCCGGGTAGTGAATCCCGCGGGAGTGGGCGTTCCTATTCACAGGCTAAGTGATTGATGTGATGACAAAAGCTTCCCACCGGCACATAATGCGCGCCAAAAGTTGCCAAAAGAAGCCGGACTGCGAGTCGGCTCTATACGTTGACTGCGCACCGACATTCGGCTTCTTTCGGAAACTGGTGACGCACATTATGCGCCGGTGGGAAGCTTTTGTCATCACGTCAATCACTTAGCCTGTGAATAGGAATGCCCACTCCCGCGGTATTCACCCGGAAGCCGGGGGGTAAAATAGCGATAAAACGGTATGTACGGCAAAAAAAAAAGATCAGCATACTGTCAGTGTCAGAAGTCAGCTCAATGTAATGTTAGAATTTTTTTTTAGGGTGAACCCCCGCTTTAAACCAATAAACTTAAACCATTGGTTATCTACTCAGAAACACAAATGTTTCTTTCTATCGCTGGACGCGGAGAAGGCATTTGACAGGCTGGCCTAGGACTATCTAAAGGCTGTATTGCGCCACCTAGGTCTACAAAATCGAATGTTTAACGTTATCATGTCCTTATACACTACGCCAACGGCTAGAGTCAGAGTCAATGGTCACCTGTTGGATGCCTTTTCCATCCGGAATGGAACGAGACAAGGATGCCCACTGTCCCCAATTATGTTTATTTTACCTTAAGAACCCTTCCTCCGTTGCTTACGATCAAATGAAATCATAAAAGGCATACCTATAGCAGGACGCACCTACAAACTAGCATCTTTTGCCGATGATATCCTGTTGTTCTTAAGTGACCCACTAACTTCGATCCCCAACCTTTTAAGAGATTTTGATCTGTTCCAACGTATATCTAACTTAAAGATTAATTTCTCTATATCCCACGCCCTCAACATATCCCTCCTGAAAGACTTAGTCACACAATGCCAAAATAACTTCCCCTTTGTGTGGAAGCAAGATTAAATCACATATTTGGGTATTCAATTGACCACACATATGCCAGACCTATACACAAGAAACTTCATACCACTAATCCGCACTATTTCACACGATTATTGGAATAAACCCCAGTTCTCGTGGTTTGGTTGTGCGGCCATCCTGAAGATGAATATCCTTCCCAGCATCTTATACTTATTGCAAACGATCCCCATCAAGCTTCCCGTAACCTTTTTCCAGACATTCAAACAATTATGTGTACAATTCCTATGGAAGCACAAACGCCCAAGAATACGTTTTTATCAACTCTCAAAACCCAAAACCAAAGGGGTAATCGGTCTCCCAGACCTAGGAAATTACTCCAGAGCTTGCCATCTGGGGAGAATCGTGGCCTGGACAGTACACGAGAATGTTAAATATTGGGTGGGGCTAGAAGACTCTTTGTCGCGTTTGTCAATAAAATCTATCCCCTGGATTCTCCCATGCCACACCCCCAAGATCTTAAAAGAACTTCCCTTTATCGATGTCACCCTGAGCCACTTTAGAGAGGTCTGTAAGAAACTCAAAATGTCCTCCAATCCAGGGCCCCTCACACCTGTACAATTTATTCCAGCTTTTGCCCCTGGGATGTCCAACCAATTCCTTGAGGGTTTATGGTCACATAAGGAAATACTAGCTCACCACTTCTTCAGAGATGACTCCTTTCTAGACCGTAACTCACTCCCAACAAATCTAAGCAACAACCCCTTTCCCTATTGGACTTACTTCCAGATACGCCACTTCCTTAAAACATTGAACAGAGACTCATGCGTTTCTCGAGCCCTAACCTCATTTGAAAATCTCTGCACTTAATCTACACCACAGCAACATATGATTTCTAGCATCCATTCCATGCTCTTTGCTCCCATCTCCCCCAAAGCCAGGAAAGCTTGCCTAACATGGGAAAGGGAGCTACATCTATCTGAGGAGGACTGGGAACACATCTTTACAATAGCACACAAAGGCTCACTCAATGTTACGACACAAGAGAACAATTATAAAACCCTTATCCAATGGTATCGAAAACCTTATCTGCTCAACAAATTCAACCCAGATACATTAGAGTAATGTTGGAGATGCTCAACTGAAACAGGTACACTCTTACACATTTGGTGGTCCTGCCCACTTATTCAGACATTCTGGAAGCAAGTTCACGACATCACCTCACAAGTGACCACATATTCTCTAGACTACAATCCAGCTCAGCTCATCCTGCACCATTCCTCAATTTCAGCTCACTCATATAGGAAATCTTTGGTTGTACGTATGAATAACCACTTAAGGACCGCCTCCTGAACATATACATCGTCAGAATGGCACGGCTGGGCACAAGCATGTACCTGTATGTCCTCTTTAAGTGCGCAGCTGTGGGTCGCGGGCGCGCGCCCGTGGTGAGATCCGAAGCTCCGTGGCCGCGGGACCCGAGGACCCGATCACCGCTGGAGTCCCGCGATCGGTCCCCGGAGCTGAAGAATGAGGAGAGCTGTGTGTAAACACAGCTTCCCCATTCTACACTGTGGTGCTGTCATTGATTGTGTGTTCCCTGAAATAGGGAAACACGATCAATGATGTCACACGTCCAGCCCCGCCCCCCTACAGTTAGAAACACATATGAGGTCACACTTAACTCCTTCAGAGCCCCCTAGTGGTTAACTCCCATGCTGCAATTGTAATTTTCACAGTAAACAATGCATTTTTATAGCAGTTTTTGTCCCAAAAATGTGTCAAAATTGTCCGATGTGTCCGCCATAATGTCGCGGTCACAAAAAAAAATCGCTGATCGCTGCCATTAGTAAAAAAAAATATTATTAAAAATGCTATAAAACTATCCCCTATTTTGTAAACACTATACATTTTGCGCAAACCAATCGATAAACGCTTATTGCGATTTTTTTACCAAAAATAGGTAGAAGAATACGTATCGGCCTGAACTGAGGAAAACATTTTTTTTTATATATATTTTTGGGGGATATTTATTATAGCAAAAAGGAAAAAAATATAGATTTTTTGTTCAAAATTGTCGCTCTATTTTTGTTTATAGCGCAAAAAATAAAAACCGCAGAGGTGATCAAATACCACCAAAAGAAAGCTCTATTTGTGGCAAAAAAAGGACCCCAATTTTGTTTGGGAGCCACGTCGCATGACCGTGCAATTGTCAGTTAAAGCGACACAGTGCCGAATCGCAAAAACTGTCCGGATCCTTTACCTGCATTTTGGTCCGGGTCTTAAGTGGTTAACGCAGCTAAACTATGTATCCCAGCACATTGGGGCTCTTCATGCACCTCAACTACCTGTGAATGGCTTACCCGTGTAAGGAAAATAGCTGAAATGGAGGAACTAATCCACATAGCACGAGACACCCCGTCGAAATTCTCCCGGCCGCCTTGGCCTGCTCGACCCACTTCTGTACCACAGAGAGATATGCTTCCTTGATGGGTTTAAATCATCCCGAACCCTCCAATAGTCATTGAGATGCTCTATTTGACGATCTTTTAGGAGAACATTCTTCTAATATACCGCACATAACTCCCCTCTTTTACTCAAAAGTCGATCCCGGGAGGATATCCCTCTTAGCAGGGATCATTCCGTGAACCTCTACCTACACGCTGCGCCCTGTGGAGACCGAGGAGGTGACACCCTCTGAGCTCCACCCCCCCTTCTCTTGCTTCCTATCTTCACCTCCTCCTTCTCGCCTCCCCCCCTTTTTTGTTTTCTTACTTACTACTTTTTCTTTTTGCCCTAGCTAGGGTGACACCACCCCACGTACACATCCCCGTTTACACATTAGCCCCAGTGACTGACTGCTTCCCTTACTCTTCACACCAGACTGGATGATCAAGTCTGTCCCCTCATGCAATCTTACGCCATTTTAAGGATCCTATCTTTCCACAATTACTCAGATATAGACAGATGTTTATATATGTGTAAATTGAGTGCTACCTCTCCATTGAGCCCCACACCTGATAGGCTGTGATTGGGGTGACTGCTCTGTCTTTGTATAATTACAGACATGTGATGATTGTTTTCTTTGGTTATTGATTATTGGTTACAACATCTGTTTGGGTATATTCTCATGAATAAGGACACTCCAGTTCTGTATATGTTCATGATGACCATTCACCTCTTGTTTGTATAAAAAAGTGTATATTTATACCTTGTTCTTAATAAATATATATATATATATATATATATATATATATATATATATATATATATATATATATATATATATATATATATATATATATATATATATATATATATATATATATATATATATATATATATATATATATATATATATATATATATATATATATATATATATCATCATTATATATTTGATTATTTGTTGTGCTTGATGGGCTTAAGGTGTTTATTATTCATATTTGTTTTTTTTTTGTAAATAGTGAGAAAATTTGGTGTGGAAGCGCACTGGAGTATTTTATTTGTTTAAATTGGAAAGACAGAGTAGTGGAGTGCTGGGGGGAGGTGGATGGACAGAGAGAACAGTAAGGAGTGAGTTAGGGTCCTTTCACACATGTGGATTGATCAGGTCCGTCTGTCAGTTTTTCAGGCAGACTTGATCTGACATGCATCTCTATGGAGCAACGGATGTCAGTGTGGACATGTCCACTGACATTTGATTCCCTTCCGATCCACCAAATCCAGATGGATAGTGACCCTATTTCCCATCCGTCTGGCAGATAGAATCGGATGAAAATGGACAGGCTGTCCGTTTTCATCCGATCGACCCATAGAGAAGAGCGGAGATCTGACAGGTCCGTCCCCGCTCGGTGAGCAGAGATGGACCTGTCATCCGCCAGCTCAGCGGAGATCAACAGAAGGATCCTTGCTGAGAAAGTGGAGTCTGTGAAAAACATTACTATGTGAAATACCCCTAAAGGATGGAGGTATAGATTGGGTGACAGAGAGATGGATGATGGGATAGAGCAAAGTATGGAGGGATGTGAGCGAGACAGAGAAATGGAGGGATGGAGTTATTGAAAGAAAGAGGGAAAGATGGAATAATAGAGGAATGAAAGTGATGGAGGATAGAAAAGGTAGAGGGATATAAGGAGAAAGGAGGTCTTTAGAATTGGGGACATAAACTCTTGTGATCCTGGCGGCTACCTGGGATTTCTGCTCACTTTCTGGGGTGACTATGGAACAGAAATTAAGGGGAAATCTCTCCAGTTGGACATGCGTGCCAAAATCTGATGGGTTATAATAACCAGCCCTTACTATATCAAAAATAACATAAGAAATATATATATACATTTTTACCTTAATGTCTATCATAAACCACATTACTAACTGCGTATTGTACTTGTTTGTAGCTTAAGAACTGAAATTTGCACTGAAAACTGTAATTTTGTAACTTTTAGAAAATGCCAGTAAAAACATGGCTGTGCCAGTAAATTTTGAGTTTCGTGTCAGTGAATTTTAGTCTGGTAGGTTGGCAACACTGCCACAGGTGCACAGTAATCCTCTTCTTTATGTTATTTTAATGTGTCTATAAAGATTCATTCTGTTTTTGTAATGACTGTCCTGTCTCACCAATGTATGACCCATGCTTGTACTTGCTGCACTGAGTGAAGTACATCCCATTACTGGAGGCCAAGCTGTATGATCCTGTAATACCGAAGACTCCTTTGTTTGTGTGACAATGTTTAATACATTTACTGTATATACTCGAAGATAAGCCGAGTTTTTCAGCACATTTTTTTGTCAAATTTTTGCACCTGATCTCCCGGACTTTGGGGACCCGGTAACAAACGTGGCACACATGTAGCCCCACTCTCCCTCTATAAGTGTGCAAAGTTTGTTGTCCGGGGGACCTATGGCCGGGGAGCACCAATTTTTCATAACCGGGCACCCCTTCCATAGACTCCAATGTTAAACGGTCATTTCTCTGGTGACTTTGGGGACCCAGTACCGGCCGGTCGTAGGTCCTCTGGACCTAGAACTTGGCACACATGTAGCCCCATTTTTGTTAGGTTTTGTTCCCTTTTTTGATTCCCCATCCTCAGAATGAAGCTTCCTGCTGATTAATTGGTGTCTGAGGTTGGGTGGTTGCCTGAAGGTCAGCACTGGGGGTTGTTGGAATATTCCGTTCAGGGTTCTGTCCTCTGTTATGATGGGTTTCATCTATTTCATTATCTCTCTCATCCCTTCTAGTGCCGGATTGTATGTGATTACTAGAGGTACACGGATATTTGTTTTCTTCTCTTTGTATTGTAGGAGATTTTCTCTTTGGGTTTCTAAGGCAGTGTTTATACTGTACTGATAGTTTTGTTGCTGTAACCTTTCTAATGAAAGGATTCTGCTAGTACTTCTAGATGTTTATTTCTGTATTCTGGTTCAGAGCATATTCTGTGGTATCCAGACTAATGAAGGGCCACCTTCTGGAATGGTCCATGTGTTTCCACCAAGGTATGCATTCTACATCATTGTAAACACCAGAAGCTTGTCTTACTTACACTATTATATCTGTAGTTTTTCTCTTGAATAGTCCATATCCTTCTATATTATCTCAGGTCCCAAGAGGTCAATGCTCCGAGGAATGTCTTCCAGGGTTCAGAAAATCTGTAGGAGAAGGATATCACTCATGTTGTTATAATTGTGTTCCGTGTTCAGAAGGAGAAATATCAAACCAATCTGGTAAGCTTTATTTTGATTTTTAAATAGAAACTCTGATATTGGATTAGAAAATGAAAACGTTTACAGTCCTTTAACTTGATTCTGTAACAACTATACACTTTGCAGGCTGAACATCTCCATAAATTGTATGAAATTAATGATTACTGATGAAGCCTTTCTGCCAGTTTTTGGGTAGTGATTGCTGCACTTTTCTTCTACCGTTGACCTTTTTTGGGGTGTTGGAGGCTTTCTTAAAGTAGAAGTAAACTCATCTATTTAACACTCTCACTTCTATCACATGTCAGAATTGTAACACTCCCATTGGTTGTGCTCTCAACCAAACTGTCAAACCATCCAATGGCTGTTGTCATAACTGTGCAGCATCATGGCAATTGTAGATTAAACAGAGGCAAAGATGGCAGCTTCCTTGGCTGAAAATGATAGGGGGGTTTACTTATACTTTAAGCAAACAATGGGATATTGCCTCGTCCTACTCTCTTTCTGAGAAAACCTCCAACAGTTTTTCACTTCTCAAAAAGTAATGGTCTGAAAAATGATTAAACGGAAGAGGCCAAAACTGTAAAATAGTTCCATTCTCGGTATACCATGCCTAATGTTATTTCACTTATTTTTACTCTACAGACAGTGAACTCTGCAAGAAGTGTCCTGAAAATGAATGGCCTAACAGAGCTAAAACTATTTGTATTGACAAAGTCATAGAGTATTTATCATACGAGGAGGACATTCTAGTTTTATTATTTTCTATAACTTCAGTCATATTTGCTACAACATCTCTCCTTATACTTGGACTATTTGTTTGGTTTCGGAGCACTCCCATAGTCAGAGCCAATAACCGGAACCTCAGCTTCATTCTGCTCCTCTCCCTCATACTGGGCTTCCTTTCTGTATTCCTGTTCCTTGGCCGTCCTGTGGATATTACCTGTATGCTGCAACAAGTCACTTTTGGAATTCCCTTCACCATCTCAGCATCTTCTATCCTTGCCAAAACCATCATGGTCTTCATTGCTTTTAAAGCCACCAGACCTGGAAGCTCTTGTAGAAAATGGGTTGGAGTCAAACTTCCCAATACAGTCATGTTAATCTGCTCATCCATTCAGGTTATGAATTGCATTCTCTGGTTGTCCATCTCTCCACCATTTCAGGAGTATGACATGGACTCCTATCCTGGGAAGATCATCATTCAGTGTAATGAAGGGTCGGTTATCGGGTTCTACTCTATGTTGGGTTATATGGGGTTTCTGGCAGCTGTGAGTTTTCTTCTGGCTTTCATGGTGAGGACATTACCGGACAGTTTTAATGAGGCCAAGTACATCACCTTCAGCATGCTGGTGTTCTGCAGTGTCTGGATTGCCATGATCCCGGCCTATCTGAGCACCAGAGGGAAATACATGGTGGCTGTGGAGATATTCGCCATACTGACCTCCAGTGCTGGAATATTATTGTGTATGTTTTCTCCAAAACTCTACATTATAATTTTCAAACCTGAACTGAACACAAGAGGGACAATGCTGGGGAAGAGAATGATGTAAATGTAACACATTGATTCAATGTATAATGCTGTAGATCAGATTAAACAAATTCAGTCATATTGTTTCCATCATCATCATTATGAATGACATTATCATCAGAATTATGATTTTTGGGTACATTGACTGCCTTCTGTCTGCCTATTGTACATAAGTGGATGGAAGGTGGATGTCACAGGATTGGATGATATTTTAGAGCTTCATTTTTTTCTTGCTCTTATATGCCCCCCAGCATGCACAAGCAAAGTACTGTCACTGCATTGTCCATTGGACAGTGGTGATCACCAAAAAATCCTGTGACCAATCAAAGCATCACACAATGTAATCAACACCTGAAGATAGCAGCTTGCCACCACTTTGCCCTCACACACTGATTGGAGAGTGATAGAAAAGAAAGATTCCAGATCAGCAGCCAGTACAAGTCCAATCCAGTACCAGCAGTACCAGAAACAGCTTCAGTCTTCCTTCTATTATCATTCATCCCTCTACAGCACAGATATCAAACACAAGGCCCATGGGCTGAATACGGCTCGCCAGGCCCTGACATGTGACCCTCCAACCCAGTTTTGTAGCCGGAATTTAGAACTCCATTCTAGTTCTCACCCTCCGCTCCTCACTGTCACTTGTAAACACAGAAGCCTTCTATGTTTACAAGGGACATATTTGCTCTCAGTGGTTCCTGGAAATAACAGATCCCTGTACACACTCACAGTGGGGCCCAGCGGGGACAGATCTCCAGAATCTGACAGAGAAAACGATCTCCCTGCAGGTGAGGCAGAGCCACCTACACAGGGATGTACTAGAGTCAGGCCAGGTAGGAGAAAGAGATGTGAGGAAGCTTTGGAGAGGGGGTGAGGTTGCACACTGTACATAGTGTTCCCCTGAACCCTGCGCTCTGTACATAGTGTTCCCCTGAACCCTGCGCTCTGTACATAGTGCACTCGTGAATTCTACACTCTGTACATAGTGTAATCCTGAACTCTGCATTCTCTATGTAAAACACTCTTTACCCCTGAGCTCTGTACATAGCACACCCCAGATACAACTGGACCTTTAAAGGCAACCATACTGCTGATGCGGCCCACAAGGAAATTGAGTTTGACATCCCTGCTCTACAGTATATGTAGGCGATTGTTGTAGGCGATTGTTTTCTTTCAACCTTTTCTGTTCCAGCATGACTGTCCCCCTGGACACCAATCAATCCAGCTCCATAAAGACATGGATTGATAAGTTTGGTGTGGAGGAACTCAAATGTCATGAACACAGTCCTGACCTCAGCCTGATTGTGAATCAGGTCTTCTCATCCAACATCAGTACCTGACACCACTAAGGTTCTTTTGGTTGAATGGGCAAAAATCCCCACAGATGCATTCCAAAATCTTGTGAACATTCTTCCCAGAGAAGTGGAGACAGTTATAGGCACAGAGGTGGGGGGGCCACTCCATATTAATGACCATCATTTTGAAATGGGATGCCCAATCAGCCCATATAGGTGTGAAGGTCAGGTGACTACACATATTTAGCCATTAACCACTTCAGCTCTGGAAGCCCCCCCCCCCCCCCCCCGCTCCTGACCAGCCAATTTTTTGAGATACTGCACTGTGTTGCTTTAACTGACAATTTCGCGGGTGTGCGATGCTGTATCCAAATACAATTGTTTTCCTTTTTTTCCACAAATAGAGCTTTCTTTTGGTGATATTTGATCACCTCGGTGGTTGTTATTTTTTGCACAATAGACAAAAGATATATAATTTAGAAAAAAATAATAATAGTGCTATAAAACACATCCAATAAAAAAAAAATTCTTCATCAATTTAGGCCAATATGTTTTCCGTTACATATTTTTGGCAAGTTATATTGTCTACAAACTATGGGATAGATTTATGCAAATGTGTATGTATTTATTTTCACTAGTAATGGCAGAGATCAACGATTTTTTAGTGGGACTGCAACATTGCGGTGGAAAACCTGACACTAATTGACACTTTTTGGGGACCAGTGACACCAATACAGTGATCAGTGCTAAAAAAAATTGCACTGTCACTGTACTAATGACACTGGCAGGAAAGGAGTTAACATCAGGGGTGATCAAAGGGTTAAATGTGTTCTCTGGGAGTGTTTTTTTACTGTGTGGGGGGATGGTTTAACTGTACAAAGACAGAGATCTGTGTCTCTCACAAAATCTAAGTCTTCCTTACTTGCAGAACGATAGTCTGCCTTGTTTACATAGGCAGACTTCTGTTCTGTCTCTCTTGGAATTATTGCCGGACCCGCTGATTGGCTCCCGCTGTGTCCAATCACAGGGTGAGCAGGTCTCTGGTGACCTGAAGAGAAAAATCTTGTACAGTAATGTGGTTTTGCGTTTAAGGGCCGCCCTGCCGCAGTATATGTATGAGGGGACGTCCTTAGAAAGTTACACATATCTGCTGAATGGAATTTCCTGATGAATTTGCATTTCTGAATATTATTTCTGTGAACATTTCTACCTATATCTCATTGTGCTGCTGGATTCCTTCTTTGTCTCTTTCACAAAATTAGATTCAAACTTTTTCAGTGTTGATCAGTATGTTGGGTGGCCCATACCCACTTAAATCTAGTGAATGGGCTGAGGATGATCAGATAAGTTCCTAGTCATCTCTGTAGGTGCAGAAACTGTGGAGTAATTAATCATCAATGTTTCCAGCAGAAGTAGTTTCATTCTGATCCACCTTCCATGCTTGACAGCCTGCTAGACTTCTAATCTCTAATGTAAACACAGATCAGATACACAGAAGGAGGGGAGATCAGAGTGCTGAGCCCTGATTAATGGCTACATTGCTTCTATTAGGAATTTAGGGATGAATTGCTCCATGATGTTAGATTAAATTGGGACAAAAACAGAGCCCCCCACCCCAAAGCACCCCTCATGTTGAGGACGTGTGGTCTGGTATGGTTCAGGAGGTGTGGCACTTGCTTGTCCCCCTCTTTCCTGACCTGCTGGGCTGTATGCTCAGACAAGGGCCTGGTATGTTTATTTTTGGGGACCCCACGCCATTTTTTTAAACATTATTGTTTTGCCGCCATTTTGTTGTTTACATTTCAGCTGTCAGTGGGGAAGGTAGGTGGGTCATCGGTTATTAAGCAAGTGGTGGACAGCCCACTGCTTAACAACAAGCGGCTAGATTCACGTACGGCGGCTTAACTTTCTGCGGGCGTAGCGTATGTTATTTAAGCTACGCCGCCACAATTTAGATGGGCAAGTGCAGTATTCACAAATCACTTGCTCCGTCAGTTTCGGCGGCATAGCGTAAATTGGCCGGCGTAATCCCGCCTAATTCAAATGTCGAAGAGGTGGGCGTGTTTTATGTAAATTAACCGTGACCTCATGTAAATGACGCTTTGAACGAACGGCTCATGCGCCGTCCGTGGACGTTTCCCAGTGTGCATGCTCCAAATCACGTCGCAAAAAGTCAATGCTTTCGACGTGAACGTAACTTACGCCCAGCCCCATTCACGGACGAGTTACGCAAACGACGTAAAACGTGAAAAATTTGACGGCTGTCCGACGTCCATACTTAACAATGGCTGCGCCATGTTTTTGGTGGTTTATCTTTACGCCTGAAAGGCCTTACGTAAACGGCGTATCTTTACTGCGACGGCCGTGCGTACGTTCGTGAATAGGCGTATCTTGCTGATTTACATATTCTAGGCGTGAATCAGCGTACATGCCCCTAGCGGCCAGCGTAAATAGACAGCTAAGATACGACGGCGTAGGAGACTTACGCTGGTCGTATCTTAGCAACATTTAAGCGTATCTCAATTTAAGCCTACGCTTAAATATACAACGGCGCGAATTCAAACTTACGACGGCGTATCTACTGATACGCCCGCCATAAGTCTACGTGAATCTAGCCCAATGTATTCTTCTCACAGAATTTGAATCGGTCGATCATTTTTAGACTGTTCCGACTTGTAATCGTTCTGAAAAGTTGGAATTCATTACAAAATTAATAAACAAAATTTAATTTAATGAATTTAAACTAAATGTGTTACTATTTCTTACAATTTCATTTAGAGATTCAGATACAACCGCATCTCTGAATAACCAAAAATTTGGCAGAATTTGTATTCGGACTGAAACAAATCACACATGTGTAATGAGCACTGCTTGGTTTCCTCGAGACATAACATTTAGAATTGAGGCCAAACATTTCTATTTTGGTTTCATCAGATGAGAGAATCTCGGTCCTCACAGTCTGATGCCGCGTACATATGATCATTTTTCGGCTTGCAAAAAACAACATTTTTTAAAAATGTAATTTCAAACGATCGTGTGTGGGCTTCACAGCATTTTTCGGGTTCTGAAAAACAACAAAAAAAAATTTGAACATGATGCTTTTTTTAATGATGTTTTAAACAATGTCATTTTTCAGGTTGTAAAAAATTATCGTGTGTGGGCTAAAACAAAGTTAAAAACCTGCGCATGCTCAGAAGCAAGTTATGATACGGGAGCGCTCGTTCTGGTAAAACTAACATTCGTAATGGAGTAAGCACATTCATCACGCTGGAACAGACAAAAAAGCTCAAATCGTCTTTTACTAACACAAAATCAGCTAAAGCAGCCCCAAGGGTGGAGTCATCCGCATGGAACTTCCCCTTTATAGTGCCGCCGTACGTGTTGTACATCACCGCGCTTTGCTAGAGCATTTTTTTTTAACAATCGTGTGTAGGCAAGGCCGTTTTAATGATAAAGTTGGAAAAAATGTTGTTTTTTCTAGAGGGTGAAAAACATTGTTTTTTACAAGCCGAAAAAGGATTGTGTGTACGCGGCATGAGATTTCTTCAGGGGATTGTTTTGTGATCTCCAAGAGAACCTTTATGTGTTTTGCACTGAGGAGAGTCTTCCATGTAGACACTAGACATGTGCAATTAATTTATTTACACATCAAAATTCAGACAACATTTTAATTAATTGGAGATTCGGATGTCTCTGAATTTCCGAAACACAATCGTAAAAAAAATGTCAAATAATCTGAAATAAATTATACAAATTTGCGAATTAATATGAATTTGAAATAGAAACATATTACAATAACACTGGTCTACAAAGAGTAGAACTGAAATAAAAAGAAAGTAGCAAAATGTTACCAGATTTGTGTCACTAATAAAGGAAAACGAAGTCCTGAGTATTCATTGGCTCCAGTTTCCAAGAAACAACTTCTGGTCAAAATTGCATCAAAATAATTCTACATAACGAGGGGAATTTGCGATTATACACCATGGGGTAAAAGACGCAGTGCGGATGGAATGTTTGGATATTTTTTTAGATCCATTTTACAATTGGGGGAACCATGAAAAATATCAGTCACTACTATGATTGGTGGGTTCCTCCACACCATTGGGACTGGGAAAGGAATGGACTTTTTTTCTTGTTTAGCGAATGACTCAGATAAGTTGCACATGTAATGCAAAAACAATGAGGGGCCCGACTCTTGTCCTGATCCCATATTTTGCATCCAAAATAAAGGTGTTATGTCTTTTTTATCACTGCTGTCCTTTTTGAGGTGCAAATGTAACATTGTCACAAATGTATCAGAAGTTATCTGTGTTGTTTACACAGTTTGGGCCAGATCCACAGAACAATTACGCCGGCGTATCTATTGATACGCCGCGTAATTTCAAATTTTGCGCATCGTATCTTTGTTTTGTATCTTCAAAACAAAATAGGACGGCATCTCGGCTCGATCCGACAGGCGTACGTCTTAGTACGTCGTCAGATCTAAGATGCAATTTTTCGGCGGCCGCTAGGTGGCGTTTCTGTCGAGTTCTGCGTCAAGAATGCAAATTAGCTAGTTACGGCGATCCACGAATGTACGTCCGGCCAGCGCATTTATTTTACGTTGTTTGCGTTCGGCTTTTTCCGGCGTATAGTTAAACCTGCTATTATGAGGCGTACTCAATGTTAAGTATGGCCGTCGTTTCCGCCTTGCATTTTTTATTTTTTACGTCGTTTGCGTAAGTCGTTCGCGAATAGGGATTTGCATAGAATGACGTCACCGTCGTGTGCATTGGCTTGTTCCGGGTTAATTTCAACCATGCGCACTGGGATACCCCCACGGATGGCACATGCGCAGTTAAAAAAAACGTTGTTTACGTCGGGTCACGACATATTTACATAAAAAGCCGCTGCCAAAGATACACTACGCCGCCGTAACTTACGGCGCAAATTCTTTGAGGATTCGAAGAAAATATAAGTTACGGCGGTGTAGTGTATCTTAGATACGCTGCGCCCGGCGTATTATTGCGCGAAGGTACGTGGATCTTCCCCTTTGGAGGCATCTTGTCTAAACATGTGCACTGCCGAAAAATGTTTTGTTTTCTTTTTGTTTTATTTGTTTCTATCGGGCCATTCGTTATGATCACAATTCGTAAATTGGTGAATTTGAAAATTCTAAAATTTGTAAGTTTGAAAATTTGTAAATACATAAATTTCATAAATTCAAAAATTAGAAAATCAGAAAATAAGAAAGGAATTCCAAAAATGTGAAAGAATAACTAACTATCAAACTATTTAACTAACTAACTATCTAACTAACTAATAATATGTAACTATTAAATTATAGGTATTGGAATTTCCTTTCAAATTTGGCTGTTAGTCAACGGAATGAATACGTATTTATCCAAAGTTATGAATTAACCAACCGAAATCTAAACAAATGGAACAGAACACATAATTAATAAATATTAATAATATTATTATCATTGTTATTTATTATTATTAATTTGCCACATTACTTTTGTTTAGATGCGGCATTCATTGTTTCGGATAATTTGTAACTTCAGATAAATTAGTATTTGTTACATTCACTAACAGCCAAATTTTAAAGGACATTTCAATACCTATAATTTAATAGTTAGTAATAGTTAAGTTATTATTAAGTCGTTATTATTTTTTCATTTCAAATTTTCGGGTTTTCGGATTTTTAAATTTCAAACTTCCGAACTCTTCAAATTTACCAATTTATGAATTTTTTGAATTTTCGAATTTAGGAATTTAGGAATTTTCAAACATTCAAATTTATGAATATTCTGAAAAAAATGTTAAATGTGTTTTCATTCATTTGGATATTTCCGGATTAACAAATTTCTTGAAATTTGTTAAAAAACAAATTTGGATCAAAACAAATTGCACATGTCTAATTTTGGCTTCTGAGGGAAAATATCACACAACTGTCCCTTGGAAATGTTAGGCAATGACACTTTCACAAGTCAACAGATATAACTGTATGAGGCGTAGATCTGACCAAGACAAATATACCTTGTAATAAAAGAAGAATAAATTACAGTCAGGTAATAATCTTTAGTCTCACAGTGAAGATACATTTATACTTCCATGTGGTGCCATTTTCATTGTTCTCCGTACTTTGTGGAGAAGTTTTGAGACATCATGACCATCAGACTCCTCCCCCCCTTGTAGGGAAATATACTCCTCTGTGTATACATATTTATTGTGAAATATCTTGAAAACTTAAGCCAACCAGCACCTTTATCATCTGTTTTCTAATTCATCTAATCAAAATATGTAAGAATTAGCACATTTTATCTCAGAGGGTGATCATTTCCCAAAATATGTAGACCAATGTAATAACATTAAGGTTTAGAAAAAAAAACAATCATGATTCCTTCTAGGGCTGCTTTATAGAATAAAATATAATATAATAGAAAAATAATAGAACATAATAGAGTAAAACAGAATAAAATATAATATAATAGAAAAAAATAGAGTAGAGTAGAATAAAACTGAATAAAATAGAATACATTGTAAAATAAAATAGAACAGAATAGACAAGAAGAAAACAGAATGAAATGGAAAATAAAAGAATAGAATATGATATGATAGGATATAGTAGAATAAAAAGTATATACATAATAGAATAGAATATAAAATAATATAATGAAACTGAATATAATAGAAAATAAAACAATACAAAAGTATAGAAAAAAGAACAGATTAGAATAGAAAAGAATATAATAGACAATAGATTAGAATAGAATAGAGCATGCTTCCGGTTCCGGCGCCACATGGAGTAGCTGCCCCTCACCTCAGCTCCCACAGCCAGACTCCTAAAACCGGCCTATAAAGCCAGCGGACCCACCACAGGCCACCAGCAGCACCATCGCCCATCACCCCTGCAGGAGATGGACAAATTTGTCGAAAAAACTGGCCCGTGATCATACGCGGTCGTCACGGCGCAGACGCGGACGTACCTGCGGAAACGGCTCCCGCGATGGAGGTGAGCGGCGAATCACCCCCCCCCTCCTCTTCACAGGCTGCCCTGGTGCCTCCACATACTGGGGACTCCAGCACTGAGCTTATTGCCCAAGCAGTGGCAGCTCTTTTATCCCCCATGATTTCAGCCTCTGTGGAGAAAGCCATAAACACAGGCATGCAAAAGCTCCAGGCCCAGCTGGGAGAACATGCATCCAGATTAAATGAGGCTGAGCACTGCATATCCAATATAGAGGAAGAACTGTACCAGGCCCAGTCCTCAGAGCAGGCCCAAGACAAGACAAACAGGTACATCCTTGACAAGCTGGACGATTTAGAGAATAGATCCAGGAGGAGCAACCTGCGCTTCGTGGGCATCCCTGAATCGCTACAACCCTAGGCACTAACCTATCTATGCTCGAATCGCATCCCTAAAGTCTTAGGCCTCCCAGGCCCCTGCACAGTCGAACGTACACACCGTAAGGGACTCTTTAATTCCAACAGCAAATCACCGCGTCCGATTATTACCAAGAACCTCAACTACTCGGACAAAGCTCTCATCCTGCAAAAAATTCAGACAGTCCAGATCTCTACAGATTGATGGTATGAAAATCCTGATCTTTGCGGACTACTCCATTTAAGTATCCAAGAAAAGGAAAGCTTTCCAACAGATCTTCTCAGAACTTCACCGACTATAAGTCAAATTCACCCTGCCATTCCCAGCCATTCTTCGGCTTAAAGCTCCCAACGGCAAACAACTCTTATTCCACGAACCGTCTGCTGCGGAGGCCTTCCTGAGATCACAACATTCGGGCCCTCATCCTAATCCATCTCCCAGAACAACCCCCACCAATCGTGCCCTGGAACACAGAAGTCCGCGTAAAGATTCAGAACCTCTGGACTTTTTTTTCAGTTTTTTTTTTCTCTCTCAAGTAAGCATCGGCTCTACGTGGTCCTTATGCCACCTCAACTGACCCATCTGGTTCTCCCCAGGACACTCCCCTATCCTAACCTTGCTTCCTCTTCCCCATCGCTCGTCAAGGCTCCCGGTAGGCTGAACGTTTTCTTACTTTATAAGCCGTGGTTTTATGTACCATTGTGATGCCCCACACTGTTAACGGTTGCACCGTTTATTTGGTTTATTTCCCTCTGGTGTCCCGCCTGGTCCTTACTCCCCACACATTACTCTCACTGCTTTTACCTCTTACCAGCACCGTGGGTAAAATACGGCGTAAGGAGTCCTGTGTTGGGAGTTGGCCTACTCAGCGACTCCATGTGGAAAAAAGAGAAGTTCCTTGATTGTGTTTTTCAGTTTGTTTGTTCTCAACTCCCCCCCCTTTTTCCTCCTCCCTTGCATTTACCTATGCTCCTTACCACACGTGCTCCAGTTCCTTCTCAACTCTCCTACTTAAATAGCTTTAGCTCAATAATCCTTCTACGCTTGCTGTCCGTACACCATCTATCACTATCGCACACTACTGATGTAACACGGGCACACAACCCCTAGCAGTTTCCCCAACATGAAAGTAGTCTCTTGGAACATTAAAGGGCTTCGCTCCCCCAATAAGAGAATGAAAATCCTGCGCCATCTTAACTGCCTTAAAACTGACATTGCCCTACTCCATGAAACCCACCTATCCGCCCCTGACTTTCCACGTATGAGAAAACTCTGGGTGGGCATGGTTCTCGGCTCTGACTCTAACGGACGCAGATCGGGTGTTATGATACTTATTAATAAAAACTTCCCCTGTCGGTCCTCTCTCCGGACTCAGACTCCAAGGGTCGCTTTTTGTCTTTTCGGGTTCAATTAGGGACCAGGGTCTTGATGCTCACAAACGTTTATGCACCCAATACCCCCACAAGTCAGTTTTATGGGAACTTACAACTTGGATTTTGCGGGATCCAGCTCTTCCACAATTGATAGGCAGGGACTTCAATTCCACTATGCACCTGTAGGACGACAGGTATTCCCCTAAACAACCATGACCCTCCTCAGTTGCCAATGGCCAGACATTATTGACATCAACGATAGACTCCCTCCACGACAACTCTGACTTCCAGCAACAAATGGAAAAGGCATGGTCTGATTACACCTCGACCAACGCGGTAAATTTCGAAAATCCCAACCTTTTCTGGGAAGCGGGTAAAGCTTTCCTTAGAGGCTGTATAATAGCGTACGCCACCTCTTTTAATAGAAACACCCTTAGGCATTATAAATTGGCCACCACGCGACTACATTGCGCTCAACGCTCCCTATACACTGATGACTCTCCTGCCAACAGGACGGCCTGGCTTACAGCCAAACAGTCTTTCGATACGTGGGCTGCGACCCTCGAACAGACCAAAAAGGCACATATGGATGCCACCCTTCATAAATTTGGCAACAAGGCAGGCAAGCTCCTCTCCAGGCTGTGCAAGGGCCCGAATCGCCCGACCCATATTACCTCCCTTAGGGACTCGACGGGCTCTGTACACAACACTCGAAAAAGGCATAAATGAGGCTATGCTTTATTTCTATACTCCCCTTTACGCCCCCGATCCCATAGATGCTCCGACTGCTCTCGACTTCCTCCAGAAAACGGCCCTAGACCACATCTCTCCCTCCCAACTCGAAGCTCTAAATGCTCCTATATCCACTCTGAAGATACACACCGTTATTAAGAATCTTGCCCCATCTATAGCCCCTGGCCCAGACAGTTTTACGGGTGAATTTTATAAATCATTGCATTTGTTTCTGACTCCCACCCTTCACAACGTTTACCAGCACATCTGGTCGGGTGGCCCCTACCTGCCCACAGGCAACCAAGCTATTATTAAACTTTTGAAAAAAAAGGGAAAGGGAAAGACCCTCTAGAGCCCGGCTCATACAGGCCCATCTCACTCTTGAATATTGATGTCAAGATTCTTTCCAAAATTGTTGCCACTAGGTTGGCTGTCATCATGCCCTCCCTGATACACCCTGCCGAATCAGGGTCCGTGAAAGGCAGGATGGCCACCATGAATATCGTGAAGGTGATGATGGCTCTGGAACATGCAAAATGCAACCTGAAGGGAGATCATTCCATCATTACTTTAGATGCAGAAAAAGCCTTCAATAACGTGAGTTTCGAATGGCTTTCCATTGTCATGACTAAAATGGGCTTTTCCGGCCCTTTCGCCCATCTCATTAAATCCATGTACAATGCTCTGGCTGCAAGATTGGTGGTTGCGGGCCTCCTATCGGATGAATTCCACCTCCACAAAGGAACTAGACAGGGCTGCCCCCTATCCCCTCTCCTTTTTAACATTGCCCTAGAACCCTTATCTAGATATCTTACCCAAGTAGCCCCTCTCCATGGTATAAGAATAGGAGACCACGAATTACGTACATCCCTCTTTGTTGACGATATCCTTATCTTTACAGCTAACCCCTCCCATGACATGAATACGATAAAAACACTTTTGATGACTTCAGGCGGTGCTCTGGGGGTCGCATAAACTACAGCAAAAGCAGGTTCCCTCTCTGTCCCTTCCTGGGCCCAATCATCCATATTCACTGTTGCGAAATCACACATTACATACTTAGGGATTAAAATAGGAAAACTACCCTCTTCTCTTTACCATCTTAACTGTCCCCCTCTGCTTACAAAAGTCTCTCAGGAATTGGATAACTGGATGGATCTGCCTCTCTCGCTCCTGGGACGATGCCACTTAGTCAAAATGGTCAGTTTCGCCTGCCTACTTTACCCATTACAGACTATTCCCCTGCTTCTACGGCATAAAGACGTTAAAACTCTCAATTCGGCCATATCTAAATTCCTCTGGCGAGGCAGACGGCCACGCACAGCCTTCACCAAACTATATCTTCCCAGGCGCGAGGGGGGAATCAGCCTACCTAATAACAGAACATATAATCTAGCCTGTCTACTGAGAACTAGCCTGGACTGGGTGGCACGGTCCTCTCGATACTCCAATTTCCCCTTGGAAACAGCAATGGTTCACCCATTCTCTTTGGTAGCCCTCCTCCACTGTCAGTCGAAGTCTATCCCCCACCCCTCCAACACAACCTCCTTCTTCGTGATACGGTCATTGCTTGGAGAGAAGTCAGGAAAAGCCTCAATCTACCATCCTATAATCTCTCGTCACCTCTCGATTCAGGGGAACCCGAGTTTCCTCCCCGGCCTGGATAATCAGCCGTATATCATCAGGCAGCAAAAGGGACTTAAGGACTTTCTTTCATTCTGTGACCCGCAAACTGGTCGCCCCATCGGTTTCCGAACTCTAGCCGACAAGTTTTCACTTCCTCTTCACATATTTTCCAATATGGCCAATGCGTCAGTTTCCTAAAAAACGCCTGCAGAGATGACAGCAAAAGGTTCAGATCGTCACTCATCGACACCCTTCTCGTTCAGTGCTCGTACAAAATCTCGGACATCTACCTACCTCTCCTCCTGAAAACTACTGCTCCCATAGCGTCGTCATCTGCTGCTAACTGGTCTAAGGACTTCCCAGATAACGAGCTTGTGAACAAACTCCTCCATGGTCTCAACACTGTCCACAAACTGATCCCCAACGAGATCTGGAGAGAGACTCAACTCAAAATTGTCCACCGGGCTCATATCCCTTTTATATATGCCAATCGGGCCCACACCACCCCAGTTTGCCCCTGTGCCACCACCCCAAGCCATCTTTAACCCATCGCTTCTGGTCTTGTTTTTACATATCCACATTCTGGGATCAAGTCATTTTGTATGTTTTTGAAGTAACTTTGCTACAACTACCCAAGGACCCTTTACTGCTCATTTTTGGCCATTGGGACCCCCGACTGCTACCCTGGTCGCTACTACCAGCCCCCTCCGGCAAAGACTGGATTATGATCTGCCTCCTACTCGCCAGAAGATCCATCCTGCAGAACTGGATATCCAATTTCAGTCCAACTACCTCCCAAATCAAAAAGGAACTGCTGAAATGACTTTCTAAGGAAAAGCTCAATACGGACCTTACCCATGAGCGGTCGAAAGCACGCTTTTATCACAAATGGAAACCTTTCATGACCTCAGCGCTCACTCCCACGGATATGGTAAATTTCGAGAAGTTGTCCTTTTTATACCACAGCTCTCTCCCCATTCCTCCGCTTACACCCACTCTCTCAACTTGATGGAACCACAAGGTGGGGTCTTGCAATTCTATCAAGTTTGTAGGGGGACACTCCTCCCTCGACTCCCTTCCCCCCCATCTTCTACATGAGCGTCCTTTATCTCGGTGCTAATGTCTCCCCCCCTTTTTATTTAATTTTTCTTTAAAATGTTTATCTTGTTTCAATATTGCCCCCCCCCCCCCTCGGGAGCACTAGGGTCTCTCATATGCCTCGGATCCATCCAGTTTACCTTTCTAATGTTCTATTTAAATTTGTCAAATGCATTGTTTTTGCTTGCTTCTGAGTTAAACATTTCCCAAATATGGTCCCCCCCCCCCTTAGGGGACACGGGGTCATTTTCCCTAGTTTACAAGACTCATCTTAGCTGCTGTTTTGTTGTTCGTGTATATTTGCAGTATTTTTTTCTTCTGTACAATTTTTTTTTTGAAAAAAAAAATGTACAAATGTTTACTTTTATACTCTGTATGCAACTTCTTTCAATAAATATATATATATAACAAAAATAATAGAATATAATAAAATGAAAGAATATAACTGTCTTCTAATATTTGAATTTCACATTTAGAATATAATTAAATGATATAGAAAGAATATAGATGTCTTCCAAAAATCAAAATTTGAATAGATTAAAATAGAATGCAGTAGAACAAAATAGAAAGAATATAGCATCATCCCAAATTGGAATTTTGAATATAATAGAATACAATATAAAGAATATAGCCTTCTTCTTAGAATTTTGAATAAATAACTGCCATCCAGAATGTTTTATTTCAAATAAAATAGCATAAAAAATAAATCATATATCAGTTCTTCAAAATTAAAATTAAAACTTAGAAATTGTCATTTTAAATTCAAAACATAATAGAATAGAATAGAAATAATATATCCATTTTCAGAAATTTGTATTTCAATTATAAAATAATAAAACATTCACATTTTGAAATAGGAATTTTGAATAGAAAATAACAGAATTTAATAAAATAGAAAGAATATAACCATCTTCCAAAATTTGAATTTCAAATTTAAAAAAAATATTGAACACAATCAAATAGAAATAATATAGCTTTTGTTAAAAATGTGAACTTTGAATTTCAAAGTTTGAATTTTGAATTTCAAAGTTTGAATTTTGAATTTAAAAGTTTGAATTAGCCTTCTTCCAAAATTCTAATTTCAAATAGAATAGAATACAATATAAAAATATAGAGGTGACTTTTACAATTTGAATTTAGAAATTCAAATTTCTAATTTTGAATATAATAGAAAGGAATAACATTGAAAGAATAAAAAAATAAAATAAAAAATAGAAAAAATACATCTGTCTTCCAAAATTCTAATTTAAATTTCAAAAATGTAATTTAAAAAAAAGAAGAATATAATAGAATAAAATATAAAGAATTCAGCTGTCTTCTGAAATTTGTATTTAAAATTTTGAATAGAATAGAACATAATAAAATACAAAGCATATAGCCCTCTTCTGAAATGTTGTTATGAACAGAAAATAATATAATTTATGTTTCAATAATGTTTATTAGTTTTCTTCACAGACAAAAAGTAATACATATCAACGTAACTTCTTTCTATAAGTAATGATTTGACAATCTGTTTACCTTCACAACGTGCCATTGCCTACGAGGGTTGTGACCCTCCAAATCATATATAAATCCGCATCATACAAATGGCAAATTAGACGTTAGTAAACAACACTCCAGATATGTGAAAAGGAGGTAGTAAAGCAGAAAAAGAGGAATTCAGTCGCGTTGGAGAACGATAGGAAAGGAAACAGTGGGATGAGAAAGAAGAGGGGGGAAGGGGGAGAGTTGAGGCTCCGCGCACCGTAAAATAATCCACAAGATAAACCTAAGAACCACTCGACCCAGGATCACCAGTTAAGTAGCAGATCCATGGATCCCAGACCTTATGGAACTGTTTCATCTTGTCCTGCGTGATTGCCGTTAGCCGCTCATTTAACATAAGCCAGGACAATTTGTATTTAAGTTGATCAAATGGGAAGGCCGCGGACTTCCAGTTTCTCGCTATGGTTATTTTCGCTGAGGTGAATATGAATGCCACCAATAATATAATTTAATAAAATAAAAAGTATATAGCATTCTTATTAAATTCAAAGTTTGAAATTTGAATTTCATATTTTGAATACAATGGAATAGAAAGTATATAGCCACCTTCTAAAATCCTTAATTTCAAACACAACATAATAGAACAAAAATCTATAGCCAAATTCCAAAGTTTGAATTTCAAAATATGTATTTTACATTTTGAATAGAATAGAATACAATGGAAAGAATATAGCTGTCATTCAAAATCCAATTTGAAATATCAACATTATAATTTTGAAAAAATTGACTTAAATAGAAAGAATAAATCTGTATTCTAAAAATCAAAAGGTGAATAGATTAAATGATAGAATAAAATAAAATAGAAAGAATATAGCCATTTTTCAAAATTTGTATTTCAAATGTATATCATATACAGTATATATATATATGTCGGAACATTTGGGGTTAAAAGAATACATATAAGATCGCACATTTTATATGTTTCATAGTGTTCCATATTCATAATATGGTTAGCAGAAGAGATGCCATGTTGTGTCTTAAACCTGTGGATAAGGCTGTGTTACCAGAAGGACTTCATGTCTTACATTGTTATTTTGTATCTTTATCCCAGACCATAAAACAGAAGGTTTGACATCTGTAGATAAGGGTCTGAGGAACACAAGCTGTGCAGGATGGCCTTTGTACTATGAGAACAAAATAGCTTACTCACAATACTGGCGAGATTATATATATATATATATATATATATATATATATATATATATATATATATATATATATATATATATATATATATATATATACACTGTCAGAACCATTGACGTATCTCGGCATAGAGCCTACATATACCGTCAGAATATTTATTCTGAACTATAAAATATTATTGTATTATGAAAATATGTATATCTGTGCTTTGGGAGAAATACAATTTTCCTACAATACAAGATATCTAAAATTCTTTTATCCGTGCTATTTTGAGGACAAGCAATACGAATGAATATTTAAAATATATATATATATATATATATATTTATTAACTAAAGGTACAGTGCAAAATCTAAGATCAGGTACAATTCGTATTACAACAAATAATTGATATGCTTCTATAATCAGAAATAAGCGATGGTATTTACATTCTATGACAAGGCATATTTCTAGCTCTTAGTGACATAACCTTGACATTGAATTATCTCTTCTCAATAACAAACAGATCTCTTGCTACTGCTTCTTAAAACACAAAGACAAGATGTCCTGTGGACACTTCTTGGTAATTTGGCCAAGAATGTCTTTTTATCACACAAGGCTATCGCTACTGCATTACCTGTTTAAACATATCCCAACATTAGGCCATTCACTAGGACTCACAATGATATTGTGATCGATATATGTAACAAGTATCTATATACAGTACGTCTAGGCATTACTTATTTAATTGCCTCTGAATAATCTTATGTTGCAGTTAAAGATATTTCAGATCCAATTAACACTTGCTAAGATAATAGAGTGGCCACAGTTGGTATCTGTTTAAACTACCTATTGCATAGAGGATGTAAGATCAAAATTATACATTACCAGTAATTAAAGATCTTTCTGTTTGAGAAGGGAAAGTCCTGATGAAGGACCCTCTTCATTCCCCTACATCTTTGCGGTCACTCTCTGCCTTTCCAACTTCCTTCAGAGATCAGAGATCAGAGCAGCTGGAGTCATCTCCCATCAAGCTTCTTCCCATCAGACTCCCTTCCTGTCTGGTGTAATCACTTTTTATCTCTCTCAAAGAACTGGGTGTGTCACACCACTATCACATGACTGGCGAGGTCACATGATGCTATGTTTTGATGTGACTATATTGAACCAATGCCGATATTAACCTGTAGGGGGAAGTAGCGTATAAGGAATTATTCCTAATGATGAGGTCAAGCAGAGTTAATCATGACTTATGACCTCTCTAACTTTATCTGGTGTAGCACCATCATAAATTGTCCTATATGTCACATAATTGTCAGACATCTTGGCGTTCTTAGTGAAATGTGTATGTTTACATATCATTAGCTCATACATCTGTTTAATTCTTAGACCAGTGAAAACCTTTGAAGTTATTCTCTACAGGAGAACATTTTGCTTCCCAGATCTAGATCCTCAATGCCCATTGATCTCACATTTGTGTGTCTATGTGCTTAACGAGATGAACTACATTATACTGCCATAACTACATTGTTATGGCATTATAAAGACACAATACTATTTAAGATACAGTATATTATTCCACCAGGATTTGTGAATAAGCCCCCCTTATCTCTCATAATACAGAGACCACACTGTGTTAGTGTCATGCTGTGCCAGGCTTTTCATTCTCTTATCTTATAAGTGTCAAACCCCAGGGGATATGACTAGGGAGATAGCACAGGCATGCTCTTTACAACCTAAAAACAGTGTCTATTCATGCCTGAGAACCTATGTTTAAACTCTAACAGGGACAAATGGCTGTGCTTCAGTTCATCATATCCATGTATATGGAACACTTATGAAACATATATTATGTGCGATCTTTATATGTATTCTTTTAACCCCAAATGTTCCGACAACACACACATATATATATATATATATATATATATATATATATATATATATATATATATATATGTGTTTATATATCGATCTCTTAATTGTTTCTTTATAATACCTTCACAAAATATCTATGTACTAATTATATATCCATATACATATACCCGTTCATCACATAGACAAAACTAGGCTCCCAAGTATAAGATTCTATAATGGCTTAACAGTATTAGAATTTGCTAAGGTAACATTTCCGGTATCAGTTTCAAAGGAACCTCCCAGACCATTTGCGTGACCATAAAACCTTATCTTAATCATAAATTTAGGAGTTGCCGAGATGTCTGGGTTGAATGTCGTTTTGTTGACACTGTTTAGCAAGTAATGGTGTCATTCCTAGAAGGGGGTCCAAGGGGACCGTATATCATTCCTGACCAGGAATGACCCTAAAATTAGGAATTATTCATTAGGCACCACTGCCCCCTACAGGTTAATATCGGCATGGTTCAATATAGTCACTCATCAAAACATATTATCATGTGACATCGGCAGTCATGTCATAGTGAAATACACACCCATTTCTTTGAGTGATTACTCAGGACAGAGAGGGATTTCTGATGGGAAGAAGCTTGATGGGAGAGAGATGGCTGATCTCTGGAGGGCTGATGGCTGGAGCCTGATATGATCTCTGAAGGAAGCTGGAAGGCAGAGAGTGACCGCAAACATGTAGGGGTGCTCACAAGAGTCTTTCATTGGGACTTTCCCTTCTCAAGCAGAACTCTTACATACTGGTAATGTATAATCTTGATTATTTACCTTTTTGGTAATTTGGAGATTTTCACATACACACACAACTAAAATCATGTAAATATACTTGGCAAATATAATTTGGGAGTTGGTTATGTCTAACTGCAGTATGAGATAATTGTATTCCAAATATTAAAGACATATGCATTACGTTTGTCTTTGAAATGCTAAGTGCCAATGATGGTAAATCGGTTTTAGAGTGAGGGCGTATTTGAAGATATATCCTCGCCAAATTTAACAAAAGCTTGTGTACAATATAACATTTGTTATAAACACGTTTTTAAGAAGCAGTAGCAAGAGATCTGTATGTTATTGAGAAGAGATAATACAAGGTTAACTACTTGCCGACCGCCCACCGCCGTTATACGTCCTCACTTTAGAGATGAATATCTCGGTAACGGCAGCAGCTGCTGCCACAATCGAGATATTCATCTCTTCTGTGGGCGGCCGTGTTAACGATAATGGCGGTCTCCGCGGCGAATTCGCCGCGAGATTGCCGTTATCGGTGGCGGGAGAGGGCCCCCCCCCCTCCCGCCGCTGTCCCGCGCCCTCCGCCGCTTACCGGAGCCGTCGGTAGCGGCGGAGGAGATCGCGACCATCCGGCAGCTGAGCGGGGACGAGACTGAAGGAAAAATCTCCTTCGCCCGTCCCCATAGCTCCGCTGGGTGGAAGTGACGTCAAAACGTCAGTCCCGCCCAGCGTCTTAAAGAAACATTTTTTTTTTGTCATTTGAAAAAATGACATTTCCAATTTTTTTTTTTTTTTTTGCATTTAAGCCCAAATATGAGATCTGAGGTCTTTTTGACCCCAGATCTCATATTTAAGAGGACCTGTCATGCTTTTTTCTATTACAAGGGATGTTTACATTCCTTGTAATAGGAATAAAAGTGATAATTTTTTTTTTTTTTCAGTGTTAAAAATTCTAAAATAAATAAAAATAAATGCGAAAAGCAAAAAAAAAAATTTTAAAGCGCCCCGTCCCGACGAGCTCGCGTAGAAGCGAACGTATACGCGAGTAGCGCCGACATATGAAAACGGTATTCAAACCACACAAGTGAGGTATCGCCGCGATCGTTAGAGTGAGAGCATTAATTTTAGCCTTAGGCCTACTCTGTAACTCAAAAAATGCAACCTGTAGAATTTTTTAAACGTCGCCTATCAAGATTTTTAAGGGTAAAAGTTTGACGCCATGCCACGAGCGGGCGCAATTTTTAAGCGTGACATGTTGGGTACCATTTTACTCGGTGTAACATTATCTTTCACAATATATAAAAAAATTGGGCCAAATTTATTGTTGTCTTATTTTTTCATTTAAAAAAGTGAATTTTTTCCAAAAAAAGTGCGCTTGTAAGACCGCTGCGCAAATACGGTGTGACAAAAAGTATTGCAATGACTTCCATTTTATTCTCTAGGGTGTTAGAAAAAAAAATATATAATGTTTGGGGGTTTTAAGTAATTTTCTAGCAAAAAAAAATGGTTTTGTCTCGTAAACACCGACTCTGAAAAACAGGCCCGGGGCTAAAGTGGTTAAGGTTATGTCACTAAAAGCTAAAAGGTTTTAAATACGCCAAGATGATTTAAATATGAGAGCTATGAATTTACTTTGTCATATGATGTAAATATTATCTAAACATTCAACCATCGCTTATTTCTGATTATAGAAGCATATCATTTATTTGTTTTAACATGAATTGTACCTGATTTTAATTTTGCACTCTTTAGTTAATAAATATATATATTTTAAATATTCATTTGTATTGCTTGTCCTCAAAATAGCACGGATAAAATAATTTTAGATATCTTGTATTGTAGGAAAATTGTATTTCTCCCAAAGCACAGATTTACATATTTTCATAAATACAATAATATTTTTATAGTTCAGAATACATATTCTGACGGTATATGTAGGCTCTATGCCGAGATACGTCAATGGTTCTGACATATATATATATATATGTTTGGAAATTTAAATTTTGAAATATGAATTTTGAATAGAAACAAGTAGAATACTATAGAAATTTTTTTTTCATCTGAAAATTAGTATTTCAGATTTAGAATATAATAGAATAAATTAGAAACAATATAGCTTTAATCCAAAATATGAATTTTGAATTTCAAGATTTGAATTTGAAGAAGGAAATAACCGTCTTCTTATATTTATGTTTTGAAATAGAAAAAAAAAATAGAAAAAATCCATAACTAACTTTCAAATTTCGAATTTTGAAGTAACATTTTTGAATAGAAAAGAATAAAGTAGAAAGAATGTAGCTGGTTTCCAAAATTAGTATTTCAAATAGAATAAAAAAAAAAGAAAAAATATATCTGTCTTTTAACATTCATATTTTACATTTCAGAATTCAAATTTTGAATACCAAATAATGGAATATAATAAAATAGAAATCCATCATTCAAAATGTAATCTTAAAATTTTGAATGTAATAAAACAAAGTTAAGTAGAAAGAATAAAGCTGTCTTGAGTAATTAAGATTTTGAAATTTGAATTTTGAAAGAATGCAGCCATCTTTCAAAATTTTGAATAGAAAATAATAGAATAGAATACAATAAAATACAAAGACTATAGCAACCTTCTGAAATTAAAATGTTGAAATTTGAGTTTCAAATTTTGAATACAATAGAATAAAAACTATACAGTAATCTTCTAAAATTCATAATTTCAAACAAAATAGAATAGAATAGAAAAAAATAAAGCCAACTTCCAAAATTCAAATTTAAATTTCTAATTTTGCATTAAAATAGAGTAAAATAGAATAAAATAGAAAGAACATAACTGCCATCCAGAGTTTTTAATTTTTAATAAAATAGACTAAAAAAGAAAGCATATATCCGTCCTTCAAAATTAAAATTAAATGTTAGAAATTTTTATTTTTAATTCAAAACATAATAGATTAGAACGAATATAGACATCTTCCAAAATTCAGATTTCAAATAGAATAGAATAAAATAGGAAACATATAAAGCTGACTTCCAAAATGTAATTTTGAAAATATAATTTAGAATTGTAATATAGTAGAATAGAATAAAAAAAAGAAAGAATATATCTGTTTTCCAAAATTTTAATTTCACATAGAATAGAATAGAAAAAAAACATATAGACAACTTTTGAAAATTGAATTTTGAAATTTAAATTTCAAGTTAGAATAGAATGGAATAAAACAGAAAGAACATAGCTGTCGTCTGAAATTCAAATGTTGCAATTTTAATCATGAAAATAATAGAATACAATAGAAAGGCTTTAACATCTTTTAAAGTTTAAAATTTAGTTTTAGAATAAAATATAATGAATATAACCAAAATCATTTTTTTCCATTTTATTCTATTCTATTTCATTTGATATTTAACTTTTAAAAGATATAGGTTGAGGAGTCTCAGGGATTCCCCATAAACCCGGAGTCTCCAATGAAAAAATATGGGCAGGGAGGACTATACCGGTACTCTATGTAAAGGTTCAGAAACCTAAGTAACTCATTTAAAGTAAATTTAAGAAAATGTTTATTCACATATAGAACCTATATCATAAATACGAGGACGATGGTACACCCCCTACTATATTGTATGCTTTTTAAAAAAAATAAAAGGTTTAATCATATTCTAACTTTTAAAAGATGGTTAAATTATTCTATTTTATTCTAAATTTAAATTTTAAACTTTGAAAGACGTTAGAGCATTTCTATTGCATTTTATTCTATTCAAGATTCAACATTCAACATTTAAATTCCAGGCGACAGGTAAATTATTTTCTTTTTTATTCCATTCTATTCTAAAGTTGGAATTTGAATTTCAAAATACAATTTTCTAAAGTTGTCTATATGTTTTTTTCTTTTCTATTCTATGTGAAATTAGATTTGTGGAAACAGCTATATTCTTTCTCTTTTATACTATTCTATTATATTAAAATTTTAAATTATATTTTCAAAATTATATTTTCGAAGCCAGCTATATATCATTTCTATTTTATTATATTCTATTTGAATTCTGCATTTAAGAAGATGTCTATATTATTTCTATTCTATTCTATTATGTTTTGAATTTAAAATTATTATTTTTTTTGTCTATTTTATTCAAAATTCGAAAATTTGGAATTTTAAATTAAACATTTTGGATGGCAGTTATGTTCTTTCTATTTCATTATTTTTTACTCTTTATCTTTTTTCTATTCTATTCTATTTTGTTTGAAAAGATGGATTTTAGAAGATTACTGAATAGTTTTTATTCTATTGTATTCAAAATTTGAAACTCAAATTTCAACATTTAGATGTAAGAAGGTTGCTATATTCTTTCTATTTAACTTATTTTTTTATTATATTTACATTTCAAAAGATGGCTTTATATTTTATTATATTCCATTCTTTTGTATTCAAAGTTCTAATTCTGAAATTTAAAATGATATTTGAAATACTAATTTTGAAAACCGGCTACATTCTTTCTACTTTATTCTTTTCTATTCACAATTTTAACTTTAAATTTAACTTAACTAATTCAAATTTTGAAAGTTAGTTAGGTTTTTTTTTCTATTTTATTTTATTCTATTTAAAATATGAATTTAAGATGATGGTTATTTTTTCCTCTATTCTATTTAATTCAAATTTTGAAATTCAAAATAAAAATTCTGGATGAAAGCTATATTCTATTTCTAAGTTTGAAATTCTTATTTTCGGAAGATGGCTACATTATTTCTATATTATTCTATTTGTTGATATTCAAAATTCATATTTCAAAATTAAAATTTCCAAACATATATATATATATATTTATATTTTATATTATTGTATTTGAAATACAAATTTTGGACAATGGCTATATTCTTTCTATTTTATTTTATTCTATTGTTTTCAAATTTCAAATTTGGGAAGGCAGCTATATTCTTTCTATTTTATTCAACTCCATTCTGTTTTAATCTATTAAACTTTTGATTTTTAGTCAATTTTATTCAAAATTTTTATATTGATATTTCAAATTGTATTTTGAAATTCTATATTTTTTTCTATTCTTTCTATGTTATTCTATACTCTTCTATTCAAAATGTAAAATACAAATTTTGAAATTCAAATTTTGGAATGTGGCTATAGATTGTATTATTTTCTATTGTATTTGAAATCATGGATTTTAGAAGGTGGTTTTCTATTCTATTGCATTTAACATTTGAAATGCATAGTTAAAAACTTTGAATTTCATAAGAATGCTATATTCTTTTTATTTTATTAAATGATATTCTTTTCTATTTTGGTAGTTTGTGTTCAACATTAGCATTTCAGAAGAGGGCTATATGCTTTCTTTTTTCATTCTGTTCTTTTTTTTTCAAAATTTTAAATTCAAATTTCAGAAGACAGCTACATTTCTATTTTATTCTATTATTGGAGTTCCACATTCTGGCTGCAAAACTGTGTTGGAGGGTCACATGTCAGGGCCTGGCGAGCCGTATTCAGCCCGTGGGCCTTGTGTTTGATATCTGTGCTGTAGAGGGATGAATGATAATAGAAGGAAGACTGAAGCTGTTTCTGGTACTGCTGGTACTGGATTCCACTTGTAATGGCTGGTGATCTGGAATCTTTCTTTTCTATCACTCTCCAATCAGTGTGTGAGGGCAAAGTGGGGGCAAGCTGCTATCTTCAGGTGTTGGTTATATTGTGTGATGCTTCGATTGGTCACAGCATTTTATTTGTGATCAGCACTGTCCAATGGACAATGCAGTGACAGTACTTTGCTTGTGCATGCTGGGGGGCGTGTAAGAGCAAGAAAACAAATGAAGCTCTAAAATATCATCCAATCCTGTGACATCCACCTTCCATCCACTTATGTACAATAGGCAGACAGAAGGCAGTCAATGTCCCCAAAAAATCATAATTCTAATGATAATGTCATTCATAATGATGATGATGGTAACAATATGACTGAATTTGTTTAACCACTTCCCGCCCAGTCCATAGAAGATTTACGTCCGGGAAGTGGTTCTGAAATCCTGACTGGACGTCCATGGATGTCCTGCAGGATTTCATGCCGCGTGCGCGCCCATCAGTGATGCGGGGTGTCAGTCTGACACCCTGCATCTCCGATCTCGGTAAAGAGCCTCCAGCGGAGGCTCTTTACCGCGTGTTCAGCCGTGTCCAATCACGGCTGATCACAATGTAAACAGGAAGAGCCGTTGATGGCTCTTCCTCACTTGCGTCTGACAGACGCGAGTAGAGGAGAGCCGATTGGCGGCTCTCCTGACAGGGGGGTTCGCGCTGATTGTTTATCAGCGCAACCCCCCCGGATCGCCACACTGGACCACAAGGGAAGCCCACACTGGACCACCAGGGAAGGGCAAAAAAAAAGTAAGTGAAAAAAAAAAAGAGCAGTAAAAAATAAAAAAAATGCCAATCAGTGCCCACAAATGGGCACTGACTGGCAACATGGAAAAAATCAGTGCTGCCCCACAGTGTATATCAGTGCCACCCACAGTGTCCATCAGTGCCACCCCACAGTGTCCATCAGTGCCACCCCACAGTGCCCATCCATGCCCAGTGCCCACCTATTAGTGCCCATCTGAGCCACCCATAAGTACCCATGAGTGCCCATCTGTGCCGCCCATGAGTGCCCATCTGTGCCGCCTATGAGTGCCCATCAGTGCCGCCCATGAGTGCCCATCAGTGCCTCCCATGAGTGCCCATCAGTGCCGCCCATGAGTGCCCACCAGTGCCGCCTATGAGTGCCCATCAGTGCCGCCTATGTGTCCCCATCAATGCCGCATACCAGCGCTGCCAATCAGTGCCACCTCATCTGTGCCCATCAGTACTACCTCATCGATGTCCGTCAGTGCCATCTCATCGTTGCCCATCAGTGCTTCCATATCAGTGCCCGTAATTGAAAGATAAAACTTACTTACTTACTAATTTACAAAAAAAAATGTTTTTTTAGTTGTTATGCCAAAAAAATCGCAGAGGTGATCAAATACCACCAAAATAAAGCTCTATTTGTGGGGAAAAAAGGACGCCAATTTTGTTTGAGTATAGTGTAGCATGACCGCGCAATTGCCATTCAAAGTGCGACAGCGCTGAAAGCTGAAAATTGGCTTGGGCGGGAAGGTGCGTAAGTGCCTGGTATGGAAGTGGTTAATCTGATCTACAGCATTATACATTGAATCAATGTGTTACATTTACAACATTCCTTTCCCCAGCATTGTCCCTCTTGTGTTCAGTTCAGGTTTTAAAATTATAATGTAGAGTTTTGGAGAAAACATACACAATAATATTCCAGCACTGGAGGTCAGTATGGCGAATATCTCCACAGCCACCATGTATTTCCCTCTGGTGCTCAGATAGGCCGGGATCATGGCAATCCAGACACTGCAGAACACCAGCAAGGTGATGTACTTGGCCTCATTAAAACTGTCCGGTAATGTCCTCACCATGAAAGCCAGAAGAAAACTCACAGCTGCCAGAAACCCCATATAACCCAACATAGAGTAGAAGCCGATAACTGACCCTTCATTACACTGAATGATGATCTTCCCAGGATAGGAGTCCATGTCATACTCCTGAAATGGTGGAGAGATGGACAACCAGAGAATGCAATTCATAACCTGAATGGATGAGCAGAATAACATGACTGTATTGGGAAGTTTGACTCCCACCCATTTTCTACAAGAGCTTCCAGGTCTGGTGGCTTTAAAAGCAATGAAGACCATGATGGTTTTGGCGAGGATAGAAGATGCTGAGATGGTGAAGGGAATTCCAAAAGTGACTTGTTGCAGCATACAGGTAATATCCACAGGACGGCCAAGGAACAGGAATACAGAAAGGAAGCTCAGCATGAGGGAGAGGAGCAGAATGAAGCTGAGGTTCCGGTTATTGGCTCTGACTATGGGAGTGCTCCGAAACCAAACAAATAGTCCAAGTATAAGGAGAGATGTTGTAGCAAATATGACTGAAGTTATAGAAAAAAATAAAACTAGAATGTCCTCCTCGTATGATAAATACTCATTGACATTGTCAATACAAACAGTTTTAGCTTTGTTAGGCCATTCATTTTCAGGACACTTCTTGCAGAGTTCACTGTCTGTAGAGTAAAAAGAAGTGAAATAACATTAGGCACGGTATACCGAGAATGGAACTATTTTACAGTTTTGGCCTCTTCCGTGTAATCATTTTCCTGACCATTACTTTTTAATGATAGCAAAACTGTTGGAGGCTTTCTCAGGCAGACAGTAGGAGGAAGTTGATTCTCATCGCTTGCTTAACCACTCAAGACCCGGACCATTATGCAGGTTAAGTTTAACTGACAATTGCGCGGTCGTGCGACGCTTCACCCAAACAAAATTGACCTCCTTTTTCCCCACAAATAGAGCTTTCTTTTGGTGGTATTTGATCATCTCTGTGTTTTTTTTTTTTGCGCTATAAACAAAGAATGACAATTTTGAAAAATGATTTTTTGTTTTTACTTTTTGCTATAGTACATATCTAAAAATATATATAAAAAACAAATGTATTCATCAGTTTAGGCCAATTTATTTTCTTCTACATATTTTTGGTAAAAAAAAATTGCAATAGGCATATATTGATTGGTTTGTGCAAAACGTATTGTGTCTACGAACTATGGGATAGATTTAGAGCCTGTTATTTTTAAAATGTTTTTACTGGTAATTGCGACGATCTGCAATTTTTAGCGGGACTGCGACATTGCAATGGACAAATCTGTCCCCAAATTACACTTTTTGAAGACCAGTGACATTAATACATTGATCAGTGCTATAAAAATGCACTGATCAATGTAAAAATTACACTGGCAGGGAAGGGGTTAACAGTAGGGGTTACTCAAGGGGTTAACTGTGTTTTCTTTTTTTTCTTGTGTTATAACTGTAGGGGGTGGACTGCCAGGGACATGACAGAGATCATGTCATGTCTCCTGTCAGAATGGAGATCTGCCCTGTTTACAAAGGCAGATCCTCAATCTGCCTTTGTACTAGGCCAGGGATATGCAATTAGCGGACCTCCAGCTGTTGCAGAACTACAAGTCCCATGAGGCATAGCAAGACTCTGACAGCCACAAGCATGACACCCAAAGGCAGAAGCATGGTGGGAATTGTAGTTTTGCAACATCTGGAGGTCCGCTAATTGCAAATCCCTGTACTAGGCGATCACAGGTCGGCATCAGACATTGAGTCTGCCCAACCCATGGGCACGCTCCTGCCCAAGCCAATGTACAGCTACAAAGATTAGAATAGGAGAGCCAACCTGCCGCAGTATAATGATGCCGGCTGGTCGGCTAGTGGTTAAACGTTTTTATTTTCTAATTCGATATCAGACTTTATACATACATTTACTTAAATTAACATAAATCTTACCAGATTGGTTTGATATTTCTCCTTCTGAACACGGAGCACAATTATAACAACATGGGTGATATCCTTCTCTTACAGATTTTCTGAACCCCGGAAGACATTCCTCGGAGCATCGACCTCTTGGGACCTGAGATAATATAGGATATGATCTATTCAAGAGCAAAACTACAGATATACTAGTATAAGTAATCCAAGCTTCTGATGTATACAATGATGTAGAATGCATACCTTGGTGGAAACACATGGACCATTAAAGAAAGGTGGCCCTTCATTAGTCTGGATATCACAGAATATGTTCTGATCCAGAAGACAGAAATAGACATCTAGGAGTACTAGCAGAATCCTTTCATTAGAAAAGTTACACAACACAACTATCAGTACAGTATAAACGCTGCCTTAGAAACCCAAAGAGAAAATCTCTTACAATACAAAGAGAAGAAAACAAATAGCCGCGTACCTCTAGTAATCACATACAGTCCGGCACTAGAAGGGATGAGAGAGATAATGAAATAGATGGAACCCATCATAACAGAGGACAGAACCCTGAAAGGAATATTCCAACAACCCCCAGTGCTGACCTTCAGGCAACCACCCAACCTCAGACACCAATTAATCAGCGGGAAGCTTCATTCTGAGGATTGGGAATAAAGAAAGGGAACAAAACCAACAAGTGCTGCAAATGTTGCAAACTATGCAGCCACATAAATGTATTAAATATTGTCACCCAAACAAAAGGAACCTTCAGTATTACAGGATCATACAGCTTGGCCTCCAGTAATGGGATGTACTTCATTCAGTGCAAGCATGGGTCATACTGTACATTGGTGAAACAGGGCAGTTGTTACAAAAAAAGAATGAATCTTTATATACACAATAAAAGAACATAAAGAAGAGGATTACTGAGCACATGTGGGACATCATTTCCCACAACCGGACCATTCTATGGAAATTTTGGTTACTAAAGGAACTTTTAAAAAAATACTCAGGAAATGAAAACCTTTTAACTGTGAATAATAATTCTATATGACAAAAAAGGGAATGATCTGAATGCGGACCACAGTATTTTAAATCACTACCACATGATTTTTAACAAACTAAGCTTTTTTGAGTTCCACACAAAATACAACATATAGGTATAAGTAGCATACTAGACATTAACATAAAACCCAATAGCAAAGAACAAATTGAGGACATTGATTTATGCAGCAGCACCAATTCACAATGCGGCACAATAAGAAAAATAACAGAAAAGAATAACATTGACACAGAAGTGGGCCTCCCATGCGAGAGGCAGAGCCACAATCAGCAGTATAAATTATTAAAGAAGCAATATCGCAATTAGCATCATTGATATGTTGGGGACAACCTAAGTGTTAATTTATAAAATGGAGGGAGTAGGAGTCTAAGTTACCACTACAAGGTACAAGTCAATGGAGACTGTAGCCATCTGTCTAATGCCCCATACACATGATCGGAATTTTTGATGGCTTATCGTCGGAATTCCGTTCAAGCTGTCTTGCATACACACTGTCAGACCAAATTCCGACCATCCAAAACATGGTGACGTAAAACACTACGACAAGCCCAGAAAAGTTCAATGCTTCCGAGTGTGCGTCGATTCTGACTTGATTCTGAGCATGCGTTTTTTCTCTGTCGGATTTGCACACAGACGATAGGAATTTCCTATTGTTTTTTTTATCCATCGGAAAAAGTCTGATGGGGCCCACACATGATCAGAAATTCCGATGAAAAAAGCCCATCTGACTTTTTTCATCGGAAATTCCGATTGTGTGTACGCGGCATAAGATTTTGTTTTATTTGCCCTGACAGCCCCTATTGGTATAAATAACCTTTTTGTAAGGTAAATTGTTATTTATTACATTAATCCAAGAGTGTGTTTATCCATATCGGAGTCCGGGAATAGACCCAACAAGCATTGTCTAGGATTCATTGTCACTGGTGAGCCCATCTGACCATGAAGACATTGGACAACTTGCACCCAAAATCCCTGAATGTGAGGACAATGCCAGTGTAAATTCCCAAAGGTACCAGTGGAGATTAGACATTTGGGGCTTGGGGAGGGACACAACTTAGCCATACGATCTGGGGTAAGATATGATCTAGGACTAATGTATGTTTGAGTAAGTCTATCTGACATTTTAGGAGACACTCAATTACCATCCTCCAACAACTCACTCCAATCTTCATCATCCAGTTCACCTGCCTCAGCTTCCCATCTAGGTTTGAGGGAGTAAGCACATTGGGATGCAGATGGGGTGATTAGCATATCTTAGAATTCTGATATCAACTTACGGGGCTCATGACTGCTTATCATTTCCAAGGCATCTAGAGTAGACAGAACTGGGTAACTAATTACCTCCAAACTGCACATGCAATGCATGATGCAGCTGGAGGTATCTAAACAGCATGTGGTTCAGAAACGTGACTGATTTTAGTTGGTCAAAGGATTTGAATCTACCATGATGAAAGACATGTGAAAGCATATATATAAATACCCTTTGAGATCCAGACCTTTGGGTAGGGAATCTGTGGAATTTCACCCAGGTGTTTATTATACCACAATGGAATATTGTTATGTAACATAGAGCAGTTCATTTTAGACACGGTCAGGTCCTAGATCCATCTCTCCTGGAAAAGGAGGCCAGAGTGGCTTGAAGAAACAAGGGAGCCACCCAGATGCCTCAGCAAATCACAGAACAGATGAAAGAGATGTGACTCAGGGACTTGACAGACCAGAGAGAGGTATCTATGGTTATCATATTTATCAACATGGCAAAAGTGGGAGAGTTGTACCTCCAGGTAATACTGTATAAACCAAAGTCAGGGATTGCCAATCCACCAAGAGACATTGGGTTTTTGATGACCGTCCATGACAGCGTATGTCTACTGGCACCCCAGATAAAGGACTGTAACAAAATAGGCATAATTTTTTAATATTTTAGTGGAATATACACTGGAGAGTGCCAGAGGACATATAAGATTTTAGGCAGTAAGATATTTTTTTCAAGGCTTATCCGACCCATAAATTCCTCTGGCAATTTTTCCCATATCTGAGTTTTACATGTAAGCAATAGTATTAGGGGGTCCACATTCGATAAATTAAGTCTGATATGGTCCTAGAGAACCGGATACCCAAATATTTAAAGGAGTTGACTCACTGAGGGCAGGATTGCCTGATCCATTGATGAGTGAGTGAGTGAGTGAGTGAGTGAGTGAGTGAGTGAGAAACGTATATAGCGCAACACATGCGAACTTAATCGCCTCTGGGCGCTTAGGCCCAGATTCACGTAGAATAGCGGTGGCATAACGTATCGTAGATACGTTACACCGCCGCAAGTTTTCATCGCAAGTGCCTGATTCTCAAAGCACTTGCATGAAAACTTACGCTAGTGGCCTCCGGCGTAAGCCCGCGTAATTCAAAGGGGCGTGTGCCAATTAAATTAGGTGCGCTCCCGCGCCGGACCTACTGTGCATGCCCCCTTTTGAATTTCCCGCTGTGCTTTGAGCGAAGTGACATCATTTTTTCGAACGGCGACGTGCATAGCGTACTTCCGTATTCCCGGACGTCTTAGGCAAGAACGAATTTTTTTTACATTTCGACGCGGGAACGACGGCCATACTTTATACAGCACATACGTGTGCTGTGTAAAGTTAGGGCACCTAAAACGACGACTAACTTTGCGATGGGAAACTAGACTAGCAGCGACGTAGCGAACGCGAAAAACCGCTGTGGATCGCCGTAACTACTAATTTGCATACCCGACGCTGGTTTACGCCGCAAACTTCCCCCAGCGGCGGCCGCGGTATTGCATCCTAAGATCCGACAGTGTAAAAAAATTACACCTGTCGGATCTAAGGGCTATCTATGCGTAACTGATTCTATGAATCAGTCGCATAGATACTCTGAGAGATACGACGGAGTATCTGAGATACTCCATCGTATCTCTGCTGTGAATCTGGCCCTTAGTATCCAATTCACCTACTGTACATTTGCCTTTGATGGAGGGAAAAAATCAGTCGGGAGGATTTGGGATTTACCCCAGTTGATTTTAAGACCTGAGAACCTAGAAAATTGTTCAATGATATGAAGTGCCGATGATAAACAGGGACCTGAGTAAAAAATATATAAAATCATATAATCAGCATTGAGCCACACTTTTTCCACTAAGGAACCAGAACACAGACCTTGAATTCCAGGGTGGGACCTAAATGACATAGTCTGGGGTTCAACTGGCATACAGTAAGTAAAGCCAGAGGGAATATTTTTTGTTTCGGGCACATGCCCATTCAGCTCCGCTCGCATGTTCTTCTGCCATGACTCAAGTCCCAGCCAGCCGCCTGCCTGCTTATCTCCTTTCCTTCCCTGGTGGAGTGAACTTCCTCCGCTCCCCACCCAGTAGTAGCCGGAGCGTAACACTTCACAGGCTGTGAGGCGGGCAGCGGCGCCGATGGGCAGAGAGTCGCTGATTGCCACCATTACTAGTAAAAAAAGATATGTCCCCAGATTTCATTTTAAAAATCTGGTCACCTTTAAAGATGTCGCAAACATACAATTTTCCATTTGCAAATGGCGAACGTGAATTTCCGCAAATGTTCACGAACGGGCGAACAGGGCGAACCGCCATAGACTTCAATAGGCAGGCAAATTTTAAAACCCACAGGGACTCTTTCTGGCCACAATAGTGATGGGAAAGTTGTTTCAAGGGGACCAACACCTGGACTGTGGCATGCCGGAGGGGGATCCATGGCAAAACTCCCATGGAAAATTACATAGTTGACGCAGAGTCGGGTTTTAATCCATAAAGAACATAAATCACCTAACATTCCTAAATTGTTTGGACTAACGTGCTGGACCAGGAGGAGGATGGTGGCTTTGAGCTTGTGTGATGCTTGTACTCGTCATCATGTGTTGATCCCATAGGCGTTTGTGATGTGCGTTCATGTGCCTTTGCAAAGCAGTTGTACCTAGGTGGGTGTTGGATTTCCCAAGACACATTTCTTTTGGCACAGGTTGCAAATGGCATCGCTGTTATCAGAGGCAGACACACAAAAAAATTCCACACTGCTGAGCTTTTCAATGCCGGCATTCTGGTGGTGGCAACAGCATGCTTTGATTGGAGCGCTGTCTGGCTGACCCCGGGTGCCGATACGTGCTGTCTGACTGTGCCACTAGCTCCTTGCGACGACCTCCCCCTGCTTCCAACTTGTCTCCTCCTCCTCTCTGTCTCCCCATCTGAACTTTCCCCCTGTTCTTCTTCTCTTCGAGCGGGCACCCACGTGACATCCACGGACACATTGTCATGTTAATTCTTAGTGACCCGACGTGATTGGCGTTTTTCCCGAACGGCGCATGCGCCGTCCATGGAATTTCCCAGTGTGCATTGCTCCAAAGTACGCCACAAGGACGTCATTGGTTTCGACGTGAACGTAAATTACGTCCAGCCCTATTCGCAAATGACTTACGCAAACGACGTAAAAAGTTAAAAATTTGTCTCGGCAACGACGTCCATACTTAACATTGCGTACGCCTCATAATAGCAGGAGCAACCTTACGCCGAAAAAGCCTAACGTAAATGACGTAAAAAAATAGCGCCGGGCGTACGTAAATTTGTGAATCGGCGTATCTAGGTCATTTGCATATTCTACGCCGAAAACGACGGAAGCGACACCTAGCGGCCAGCGTAAATATGCACCCTAAGATACGACGGTGTAAGAGACTTACGCCAGTCGCATCTTAGGCTAATGTCGGCGTATGTTGCTTTCTGAATACAGAAAGAAGATACGCTGGCGCAGCTTTGAATTTACGCGGCGTATCTATAGATACGCCGGCGTAAATCAATGCTGAATCTAGCCCGAGGTTGCTAAATTACTTGCTAATGTCCATCTTACCACCTGCCCTCTGGATCCTGTTCCCTCACAAATGCTACGTTCACCCTCTGGCTCTATTCTACACTCTCTAACCCACATCTTCAATCTCTCCCTCTCTTCTGGCATCTTCCCTAACTCTTTGAAACATGCACTAATCAGCCCCATACTTAAAAAGCCCTCACTGGACCCATCCAATCTTGACAACCTACACCCCATCTTCTTGCTCCCCTTTTTATCCAAACTCCTTGAACGTCTAGTCTACAACCGACCTAGCGTCCACCTTGCTGATAATAACCTTCTTGATCCCCTTCAGTCTGGATTTCGTCCTCAACATTCCACAGAAACTGCTCTCCTAAAAGTAACAAACAATATACTAACGGGCAAAACTATGGGATACTATTCTGTGCTCCTACTCCTGGACCTCTCTGCTGCCTTTGATACGGTTGACCACCCACTCCTCCTCAAAAAACTCCACACCTTTGGTCTCCGTGAATGTACTCTTCGCTGTTTTTTTACCTACTTATCCAACCGCACCTTCAGCGTTACTTACAACTCTAGATCCTCCTCTCCTCTTCCATTCTCTGTTGGGGTCCCCCAAGGTTCTGTTCTTGGACCTCTCCTATTTTCAATCTACACCTCCTCCCTGGGTCAGCTGATAGCCTCCCACGGCTTTCAATACCACCTCTACGCTGACGACACTCAAATCTATTTCTCTGCCCCTCAACTCACTCCTTCATTTTCCTCACGTATCACTAATTTACTATCAGATATATCACTTTGGATGTCGCACCACTTCCTCAAACTCAATCTATCCAAAACTGAACTTGTCATTTTCCCTCCCCCACGTGCCTCTTCCCCTGATCTCTCTGTCAAAATTGATGGCACAACTATCAGCACGTCCCCACATGTCAAGGTCCTAGGAGTAGTCCTGGACTCTGAACTCTCCTTTAAGCCTGACATTCAATCACTGTCCAAATCTTGCCGCCTCAACCTTCGCAACATCTCCAAAATACGCCCCTTTCTAACCAATGACTCCACAAAGCTCTTAATTCACTCCCTGGTCATCTCTTGCCTTGATTACTGCAACTCCCTCCTCATTGGCTTACCGCTGCATACTCTAACCCTCCTTCAGTCCATCATGAATGCTGCGGCCAGACTCATCCACCTTACCAACCGCTCTGACTCTGCTACCCCTCTCTGTCAATCCCTCCACTGGCTTCCGCTTACCCAACAAATTAAATTCAAAATACTAACAACTACCTACAAAGCCATCCACAACTCTGCCCCCAGCTAAATCACTGACCTAGTCTCTAAATACCAACCTAATCATTCTCTTCGTTCTTTTCAAGACCTCCCACTATCTAGCTCTCTCATCCCCTGCTCCCATGCTCGTCTCCAGGACTTTTCCAGAGCCTCTCCAAGCCTATGGAACTCCTTACCCCAATCTATCCGCCTATCTCCTTCTCTATTAACTTTTAGAGGATCCCTGAAAACCCTTCTCTTTAGAGAAGCCTACCCTTCCCACACCTAACAACTGTATTTTCATTTGAGTCCATCTGATCATCTCCCACAGCTACTACCCTTTGTTCCACTTAACCCTCCCTTCTAGATTGTAAGCTCTAACGAGCAGGGTCCTTGTATCCCTCCTGTATTGATTTGTATTGTGACTGTACTGTCCTCCCTGATGTTAAGCGCTGCACAAACTGTTGGCGCTATATAAATCCTGTATAATAATAATAATAATAATAATAATAATAATAATAATAATAATAATAATCTACTGCTGGAAAGCAGCATGAGACAAAGCAATAAACGAACGAGCAGGCACTGGGGATCGCAGCGTGCGTTCCAGCTGCGTTCCACCAGCTGCTCTGAAGACGTAAGTGACGTATTGTGCGTGACTCCGCCTTGCGCGTTTCGTCATATGACGTCTTAATCAGTATGCCCCCCAAACTCCTTCAACACCCTAGGAACACATTTTACTGATTTACCCATTTATGTTGTTGATTTTTTCTAGCGGGGTGAATTTGGGGGTCCAAAAACGAATTATGAATGACCCATTCGCCCCTATTGGACATTCACATTCCATCCTGTGATGTCAAGAATGTAATTTTACCATACAAACATATTTCTTTGGGAAGTATATTGTATCTTGTAAATGAATAATTCTATCTAACTACTGACAGTATACTGGAAATACAAATATAAGAATAAGCCGACTTTATTATCAGTCACAATGCCTGATATGGATTTCATATTTTCAGACTGGTTACTATTCTTCTGTTCTTTGTTCTGTAGTGTAAATCGGTGTCAGGCGATGTGTATAAAGCTCTGGTGATTGTGTCTCTTCCTCAGCAGATCTGCCGGTGACTGAGAGGATCTGCTGTGTGCCATGAAATGTTTTCCTCTCTTCTGTGTCTGTATCTGCTGATACTTCTCCTTCCCATCACATACTATGGAGTTGTATTGTCCTGGAGCTCAGCACCTCAATGTAGACTTGATATGGCAAAATCAAGGTTTAAGTATGAATATTACCGGGAGGGAGACGTCATTATCGGAGGATTATTGTCTGCTCACATGGGCAGCACTTATAGATCACAAGGCAATTATATGTGTTATGGGTAAGTCTCTTTTCCTCATGTTTCCTCTCTCTGTATAACTAGATGAACAAAATTACATTTTTCATTGTCACTGTGATATTTTATGAACATTTACATTCTGATTCTACTGTAATGTTTTATACAGTGGCGGCTGGTGCTCAAAATTTTTGTGGGGACGCAAACGAAAAAACAAAAAACAAATTTCAGCCTCACTGTGCCCATCAAATTCAGCCCCTGCGCCATCAATTGTCACCACTGTGTCATACCATCAAATGCAGTCACTGTGCCATGCCATCAAAGGCAGCCACTGTGCCATCAATTCGCACCACTGTGCCATGCCATAAAGCACAGCCACTGTGCCATTCCATCAAATGCAGCCACTGTGCCATCAATTGTCACCACTGTACCATGCCATCAAATGCAGTCACTATGCCATGCCATCAAACGCAGCCACTGTGCCATCAATTTGCACCACTGTGCCATGCCATCAAACGCAGCCACTGTGCCATGCCATCAAATGCAGCCACTGTGCCATGCCATCAAACGCAGCCACTATGCCATGCCATAAAATGCAGCCATTGTGCCATGCCATCAAACGCAGCCACTGTACCATCAATTGTCACCACTGTTCCATGCCATCAAATACAGTCACTATGCCATGCCATCAAAAGCAGCCACTGTGCCATCAATTCGCACCACTGTGCCATGCCATCAAATGCAGTCACTGTGCCATGCCATTAAACTCAGCCACTGTGCCATGCCATCAAACCCAGCCACTGTGCCATCAATTGTCACCACTGTGTCATGCCATCAAACACAGTCACTGTGCCATGCCATCAAACACAGCCACTGTGCCATCAATTGTCACTACTGTGCCATGCCATCAAACACAGACACTGTGCCCTTTAATTGTTGCCACTGTGCCCATTGTCGCCACTGTTCCCATTGATGTCACTGTGTCCTTTAATTGTCACCACTGTGCCCATTGATGCCACTGTGCCAATTGTCCCCACTGTGCCCTTTAATTGTCACCACTGTACCCATTGTCTCCACTGTGCCCATTGATGTCACTGTGCCCTTTAATTGTCGCCACTGTGTCAATTGTCGCCACTGTGCCCATTGTCGCCGCTGTGCCCTGTAAAATGCCCCTTTCCCGCCCGACACTTACCTTTCTGGGAGTCAGCCATCCTCCTTCCACGTCCCTCGATGTCTTCTCCCGCCCTCGATGACGCTTCAGCCAATCAGGTTTCCGATAACCAGAACCAGTGAACCTGATTGGCTGAGACGCCTGTCATTCTTATCCAAGGAACACACCCCCCGTAGGTCCCCTGGATAAGCATCCGGAAGGCTGAGGGCTGTACTCGGAAAGCCTATTGGAGCCGCTGGCTCTGATAGGCACTTCCGCACAGCCAACCAGCTGCTGTTATTTAGGTAACCGGCGCTCAAAGTCCGGCCATCTGAATAGACCAGCGGCCGGCAACAATAACATAGATTCATGCAATGCATGAATCTATGTTATTTTATCAGTGGCGGTGCGAGGGCCAGAGGGGCCCTATATAGACGCACCGCCACTGGTTTTATATGTTCTCATTATTTGGTTAGTCTGTGGTGCACCAATATACAATGATTACGTTTGTCTTCCATCATATTTTGTCTTCAGGTCATGCTGGGATTTCTGATAAATAATCATGTCATGTATGTAGTTATGGATCCTGCAGACTGGAAATCTATATGGTTCTATCATTGTCAGGAGAGAGAGAGGCTCTCATGTAATAGAGTGTGTGTATGATTTTCTACTTATCAGGGCAGATCACAGTAAAGACTATTCACAGCATAGCAATAAGCCAGTCTGGGGAAAACTTACGGATGTATAAAGAAGTGAATCTGACATTCAACAAATATTCATTGCATGTAAATGTGTTTTCAATGACATTGATTGATTAAAGGGGTTGTAAAGGTTTGTCTTTTATTTTCTGAATTGGTTCCTTTAACCACTTGACCACCAGGCACGTAAACCCACCTAATAACCAGACCAATTTTCAGCTTTCGGTGCTCTCACAATTTGAATGACAATTACTTAGTCATACAACATTGTACCCAAATAAAATTTTCGTCCTTTTTTCACACATATAGAGCTTTCTTTTGGTGGTATTTAATCACCGTTGGGTTTTTTTTTTTTGCGCTGTAAGAGAAAAAAGACTGACAATTCTGTAAAAAAAAAATTAGCAAATTTTGTATTTTTTCTTCATTCTTTTGCATAATGTGAAAGATGAAGTTACGCAGAGTAAATAGATACCCAACATGTCACCCTTCAAAATTGCACATGCTCGTGGAATGGCACCAAACTTCGCTACTTAAAAATCCCCATAGGCGATGTTGCAGGATATTGTGGGGTATTGCAGAGTATTGTGGGGTATTGCAGAGTAGTGTGGCGTATTGCAGAGTATTGTGGGGTATTGCAGAGTAGTGTGGGGTATTGCAGAGTATTGTGGGGTATTGCAGAGTAGTGTGGGGTATTGCAGAGTATTGTGGGTTATTGCAGAGTAGTGTGGGGTATTGCAGAGTTTTGTGGGGTATTGCAGAGTATTGCCGGGTAGAGTAGTCTTAGTATGGGTCAGGGATGGCTGAGCAGGGATGGATGGCTGGATCTGTGACTGCATTTGTCACAGATCCAGCCCACAGCACTCGTGCTGCATCCGCTCTCTCCCCTCTCCTTTCACACTGTACCGTTCGGTAAAGAGAGTGGAGGGAGGAACCGGCGTCATCACATGACACCGGTTTGTTTACAAGTGATCGCTCCGTCACTGGACGGAGCCATCACGTGGTAAACCGCCGCTATCAGCGGCGATTTACCGTGATCCGTGATGCGCCGGGTCCGGAGGACCCAGCGGTCACAGACATTCGCGGGAGCGCGATTCTGGGAGGACGTCCATGGACGTCCTCCCAGGGTTAAGGAACCGCTTTGTAGACGTATATCGTCTATAGGGCAGTGAGTAAGCGGTTAAGCTAGTGCATTGTTGGTTCACTTACCTTTTCCTTCCATTTCACTTCTAAATTATTTTTTTCTTTGTTTGAATTTATCACTTCCTGTTTATCCTCAGTAAGCTTTCCACCATCATCCGAGCGGTGGAAAGTCATTTAGAACAGCTTACTGAGGAGGAACAGGAAGTGAGAAATTCAGACAAAGAAAACAAAGAAAACAAAATTTAGAAGGGAAATTGAAGGAAAAGATTTAGAAAATAAAAAAATTACCTTTATAACCCCTTTAACCAACAGGGAATGTCTGTGAAAGTCCAATGTATGGCTTTATAAATATGACCCTTAGGATTTCCTCATGCTCACCGTTTGCTATCACTAGAGATGAAATTTAGGTCTGGACTGAACCTTCAGCCTCCTGTGTGACTGGAGCCAATCATCATATAGAGAAGTTGTATTTGTACCTCTTCTATATGTGATAGCTTCCCGCTTTCAGTGGTTTCTAAGAAAGCAGAGGGTGCCGACACAACCGACACATCCCTAGGAAATGTTGGCATCAATGAACATTTCCTTACATGACCGTATTTGTTGAATGATTAGACCCCTCTCCTCGCTCATCCCCTTATATATCTGATGAGATCTCAGGGAGCTGTGATTCGGTGAGGAGCAGCTATAGTATCAATGTTCCAGGTCCATCAGGGTTTCCTTTCAATGAATCAGCTGGCATGTTGACTGATAATGGATTTACAACAAGGGGATTTTTTTTTGGGGGGGGGGGGATTTTTACAGTATTCTGTTTTCATTTAAACAAAATGCACAAATACATGACCAAAACCAGGATTAACTTTCAATTTATACATTAGCCAATGGTTCATTTTTATTAGGTCTGTGAGGCCTTGTACACACGGTCAGACCAAACCGATGTGACTGGTCTGTTGGACTGTTTTCATCGGTTCACCTCTGAAGTGGCCTGATGGTCTGATATGTGTACACACCATCAGTTCAAAATCCGATCTGGTCAGAACGCGGTGACGTAAAACACACGACGTGCTGAAAAAAACAAAGTTCAATGCTTCCAAGCATGCGTCAACTCGATTCTGAGCATGCACAGGTTTTGAACCAATGCTTTTCTGTACTAACCATCGGTCTGATCCGATCGGGCAGCGGTTTATCGGTTCGGTTTTGAAGCATGTTTTAAAAATTTGGATCGAAGAAAAACAGACCAATGGCCTATACACACGGTCGGTTTGGTCCGATGAAACTGAACTTCGGTTCATTCTCATCGGTGTTGTCCGACCGTGTGAACGGGGCCTTACTGATCACAATTTTTGTGTTCGATTCATCGATTTATTTTTTTAATCGATTAATCAACTAATTTTGATTAATTATAACGCACATACAGATCCAACTACTTTTAGCTGATCTCCTTGCAGGCTGATTCCCAATGCAGCTACCAACCACTGGAAAAATGGATAGAAGGATACAAAAAACATACAAGGACAGCGATCAATGGGAATAGCATTAAAACTTTTATAGTCTTCAAGTAGGTAACAAAATAAACATTGCACTGGAGATAAAATCGATGTAGCTACAAAAACTGTAAACATGGTGCGAGTAATACCAAATGGTAGCAAAAGCAGTCATAAAAACATGTAGCTAAGTATGATACTGGTATAAAAATGTGTACAACAATACCACTGCTGAATCCAGATGAGGAGAAGTTAACATCAGTCCGTCGGCATGTAGATGTCTCCGTGAAGGGAACTATCACAACTCCCAGTGGATGGTTGTAGAATCCCAGGTTGATAGAGGGAAGTGATAGAGGGAAGTGATAGAGGGAAGTGTAACAGACCTTGCGTGCGGCAGATAGTAAGGTCCAGCCGGCATGTAGATATGAAGGCACAGCAAAGGAGCCCTTCAGATGTCCGTGATGTCACTGGATCTCCGACGGAACTCCCTGAAGGCCTGGAAGCCGGCGGAGAGGTGAGTACCAATCAAAATAATTCTGATCAATCAAAAAAATTAAAGATTAATCAATTAATTAATAGTTAATTTCGGGGGGGCGTGGCGACCGGGCTCTAACATGGACGCTTAGCCCAGGAGCTCCGCTCGTTCACCGGGGACAACAGAGACCAGCAGCGATCACCGGTGCCATCCGTAGCACCACTTGCGGGCATTCGACCGCCGTCCTACGGGGGAATCGATTGACAATGGGAAGGAGCAGGAAGAAGCCCCAGCAGCCGCAAAAGCTGGATGACTTCTTCATCCACGCACGGAGCCCACAGCAGCACAATGGCGGCGGCGCGGGAAAAACAAGGCAGGAAAATCTCCAGCTTACCAGCGGTGTCCCGGCTAATATATCAGCCCACCCGAACCTGCAGACCAGCGCTTCCTCATCAGAGCTGTCTAGCCCCACGACCAGGAGCCCAGCCAAGTCCAGACAGCGGAGGGACTCTCCGCTCAGGCACACGACAGAAGGTATGGATGTTGCAGCACCTCACATCTCCTCAGCCATCTCCTCAGCTGACACGCACAAGCAGGGAAGGGATCCCATAGCTGAATTCCCCACTGCTGATGGCCCAGTGTCTGATACGATGCTGAAGGAGATGCTGCTCTCCCTTAGATCATCTCTGCAGTCTGATCTGCTTAAGGGGCTGAATGAATGCCGCAGAGAAGTACAGGGACTGGGACACAGAGTGCACACTGTAGAAACCAAAATGGAGGACTTCACCTCATCATATAACACAATGGTAGAAGCACATGCCGCACAGGGTGAAGACATAGAATGGATCAAGGATAAGCTCTCGGACCTCGAGGACAGGTCCAGGAGGAACAATATAAAGCTGCGGGGTATCCCTGAATCGATCCCTCCCAACCAGCTCCTACAGTATGCCCAGACCCTGTTCTCCTCACTGCTCCCTGAGGCGACGGCACATGATCTGCTCGTGGATAGGATCCATAGGCTCCCTAAACCATCCTTCCTCCCTGATGAAACACCCAGAGACGTCCTGCTGAGGGTCCATTTTTTTCACATCAAGGACCAAATCCTCCAGGCTTCCCGCAAACCAGGGGGGCTCCCTCAACAGTACGCTACACTTAGGATGCTGCCAGACCTATCCAGGCACACTCTGCAACGCCGCCGTAACCTGCTTACTATCACTAAGGCGCTGAGGAACCACAATATCCTCCACAAGTGGAAATACCCTGCCACACTTGTCATTACTCATAATGGAACCTCTGTGTCTGTGTCCAAACTGGAAGACGGATTGGGTATATTGCAACAATGGGGTATTCTCCCCGACCATCAGGCTACACCTTCACCCCATCCGGGAGTGAGACCCATGCAGAATGATTGGCAGGTGGTGTCTCACAAGCGCTCCTCTAAGAAGAAAACCGGTGGTATCGCCTAATATCGTCCCACCACAGTTAAGATTCCCCGGAGAAGAGAGTTCCTGTTCAACTCTCTTGTTCACCCCTCTTCTACCTATAGCAGCTACGCCTGCACGGGGATCCGTTCATGGATCCGTTTCCTACCATTATTTCATTGATTTTGTTTGTTGTTCTTGTTTATTTTTTCAGTTTTTTTGATATACACAGATCTAGAGACGTTGTCAGAACCACCGATGTGAATGACGATATACCCGGTGCCTGTGCCTGCACGGCACGTCAACATACCCGGAAGGCCCCCTGGGGTACAGTGAGTAGAAGCAAGAAATTTCTGAGAACTCGATCTTGCCCTGTATACAAAGATGGTCAAATTTTTATCTATTAATGCCCGGGGTTTGAATCACCCTGCGAAGCGTTTCTCCATGTGGTCGGAAGCCACAAAACAGGGCGCAGACATTCTCTGTGTACAAGAAACACATTTTCAACTGCACAAAGCCCCTCCGTGCTCCCATAGAGACTTTCCATTTGTGTACACAGCCTGCACTCCGGATGGCAAGAAAGGGGGCGTGCTGCTTGCACTCAAGAATTCCCTCTCCTTCCAGCCTAAAGACACATTTATTGACGACAGAGGCAGATTCATAATCGTCACTGGGGATATAAATTCAAAACCTTACACGATCGTCTCGGTGTACGCACCCAATACGCACCAACTGCGCTTTCTGAAAAAAGTCCTTAAAAAAGTGCATCCCATGAAATATGGAAATCTGGTGATGTGTGGAGACTTTAACATTACTTCGGACCCTGAAATAGACACAACCTCCGACACATCCAAGAGAGCACAATCACTTCAGGCCCTGACACACGCCGAAGAACTGTTTGATGTTTGGAGGTGCCTACATCCCACTGAGAGGGATTACACCTATTTTTCGAGCAGACACAACTCTTACTCTCGTATAGACATGTTTCTGCTGGACAAGTGGCTTTTGCAAAATGTGGACACAGTGACTATTCATGACATTACGTGGTCAGACCACGCGGCCATATCCATGTCGGTAGTGGAAAGGGGAGTTTCTTCCTCACCCCCCATTTGGCGTTGTAACACAACACTTCTACAAGAACAACACTGTCAAAAACATATCTCCCTTCACATCCAAAACTACTTCGTAGATAACGCTACCTCGGTTATTGACCCTTATGTTGTATGGAATGCACATAAGGCCTATATGCGGGGCATACTAATTCAACTAGGCGCCACAGAAAAGAAAAAAAAGGCCCAACGGTTCAACAAAATCCTCCTGGATTTGAGGGACCTCGAATCGCAAAACAAACGCTCCCCGTCACCTTCCTTAGCCACTAAACTGAGCTCTTAGAGAGAAGACCTTAGGGAGCTTCTAACCCAGCAATACGATAGACATTTCAGCCGTCTAAAACTAAACTATTATTCCAATGCCAATAGGGCAGGAAAGTACCTAGCGAACAGGCTAAAAGCTGCCCGTACTAAAGTAAGGATAGCTTACCTGAAACACCCTACTTCTCAACACAAGGTTATCAACCACCAAGAGATTGCGAACCAATTTGCTGACTACTATAGTTCACTGTACAATTTACACTCAGATCCCAACACGCCACAACCAAACACTGAAAAAATCCAAAGGTTCCTGAAGAACATACAACTTCCCTCTCTATCGGAAGAACAGCTTAGCGCACTCAATGCCCCAATCACTCCCCAAGAAATAGAAACAATTATTCTCTCCCTTCCTAATGGAAAATCACCAGGCCCGGATGGGTTCACGAATGAATACTTTAAAGTCTTTCGATCTGTCCTAGTGCCCCACATGTCAGGTGTCTTCAACAAGGCTGCAGAATCCGCAACCCTTCCCCATGAGATGTTAAGAGCACACATAGTGACACTGCCAAAACCGGGTAAAGACCCCAGCACCCCGGCAAACTTCAGGCCTATATCCCTTCTCAACACGGATACCAAAATATACGCTAAACTGTTGGCTAAAAGGCTTACTAACATTATACCCACACTCATCCAACGAGACCAAATGGGATTTGTGAGGGGGAGACAAACCTCAGACGCCACAAGACGTATTATAAATGTGATCCACCGAGCTGAGGTAACCCGAACGCCTTCTCTGCTGCTCTCTATAGAAGCAGAGAAGGCGTTTGATAGAGTGCACTGGAATTATATGGACCATGTCTTAAGCAAGTTTGGTTTCCAAGGGAACATACGAAACGCAATCCTGGCCCTTTATTCTTCCCCATCAGCACAAGTATATGCTGCTGGATTTTTGTCTTCGGCCTTTCCGATCTCGAACGGTACCAGACAGGGTTGCCCTCTGTCTCCGACCATTTTCAACCTCATGATAGAACCTCTAGCGGAGGCCATCCGCTCTCACCCTCTGGTCTCGGGCTTCCAGTTTGGCTCTCGCAAACATTCCATCAACCTATTCGCAGACGATGTCATTTTAATCTTGTCTAACCCAATCGTATCACTAAAAGCGGCACACGATGTTCTCACTGAATTTGGGGAGATTTCCTACTACAAGATCAATTTCTCTAAGTCCCTGGTACTGGACCTAGGAGTCCAAACACACGCTAGAGTAGCATTGCAAAATCAACTTCCATATACATGGAGCAAGGGCAGCATTACCTATTTAGGGTTAGCCATCACAAATAGGGTCGCCACGCTTGCCAGGGTTAACTTGCCCCCTCTAATAGCCAAACTGGAAGCCCAGTTCAGGGAAATGGCCAAAAAAGAAGTGTCTTGGATGGGTAGGATTGCGGCCTACAAGATGATGATTCTGCCACAAATTTTATATGTGTTCCGGACTCTTACAGTCCACATACCTCACTTTTACATTAAAAGATTGTCAGAAATTGGGTGGAAGTATATCTGGAAGGGTAAAAAACCTAGGTGTTCGCGGAACAACTTAGTCTCCCACAAAACGGCAGGGGGAGCAGGTGTAGTCGACATCCATGACTATTTGTGGGCGACTAGGCTGGACCAAATAAAATACTGGTTTAGAGATGCGGACGCTCCTCTGTGGGTTGATATTGAAAGAGACATATCACCGCTCAAAGACCTGAAACTGTTACTCTCAGGAGATGGGTGGGCTCATTGGGATGTGACTGGACTGTCGCCACCAATGCAAATCTCCATCAAGACCTGGAGGTTGCTCCTGGACCGAACACACCACGACACACGACTCACTAGCCTCGAACTACCCCTGCAACTATTGGAAGCCGAGATTCCCGATTTAAAAGTACAGGACTTGACTGAACAGGGTATTTCCCACCTATCTGATCTTTATGAGGGCGGTCGACACAAATCTGCACAAAGGCTTAGGACGCAATACCGACTACAGAATACACATTTCTTCAAGTGTCTGCAAATCACACATCTCACTAGACAGAGACCCCCGCCACTCGTTGACCTTCCGGGTACAGTATGGCGCTTCTACACCACAGCTACGCAGAATACGAAGGGCACTTCGTTCTTCTATAACTTGTTCCAGAACAAGCTGAAGCTTTCCAAAACAGCAGCCATGCTCAAGTGGGAGGGGGACCTAGGGTCATTCTTTACCGAGGACCAATGGAAACGGGCATTCAGGGCAGTCCACGGGGCCTCGCACTGTGTCAAACACTGGGAGTTGGGGATTAAGATAGCAAACAGATGGCATTATACCCCTTTTAGATTATCGACATACTTCCCAGGGACGTCATCTACTTGCTGGAGAAAATGTGGTCAAGTGGGGAACATACTACATATGTTCTGGCACTGCCCCTCCGTCAACAATCTATGGAAACAGGTTTTCCAACTAATCTCCTCACTGACAGGTATACCCACCTCGCCAGACAGCGCGCTTGCACTCCTCCATTTGAACATTGACAAATTCCACCACGACTTCAGACAGGTCATATCCCATATTCTCTTGGAAACACGCGCATTGATACTGCGCAACTGGAAAAGTGACAAAGCCCTTAATTTATCTGACGTCACAAAGGCAGTACATAGAAACTACTCGTTTGAACGACTACTGGCTATTAACTCACTCACATGCCAAAAATTTGATGAATGTTGGTCTATTTGGCCCAAACACCTATGAATTATTATTGAAAGGATGTATATCTGATGCTGTGTATATCTATTTCTTTATTGTTTTAGTATTTTACTTTTCTTGTAAAATTGAAAAAACAGTTCAATAAAAAATATTGAAAAAAAAAAAAAAAATAATAGTTAATTTCCACAGCCCTAATTTGTATTATGGCTGGATTCTTTTTGTTTCTTTTTTTACTAAAAATGGGGAGAGGAAAAAAAGTTGCTGGAATCATACAGTCTTTACGGTGACAAAGTAAAGTTTCACCAATCCGAGCAGTAAACGGTATATTCCATCATAAGAAAAAAAGTGTGGCAAGGTGCCAGAGTTACTGGTAGTATAATTCCAGGTTCATTCTATTGTGGATTTCATAGTCACTGAGTGTCACGTGGTCCTTAAATATCAAGTGCCATTTCTTTAGCACTATTTTGTCCCACCGTGTGCCTGTCTGAGCTGCAGTGAGTTTCTTCAGATCCTTGATGGTGTCTTCTGAGTTGCATTTTACCTGGACTTTCTTTCCCAAACGGTCATTACACACCACCTCAATCATGGTGTGACCGGTCCTCCACCAAAAACACCAAGCAGATGATCCCTTCACCAGGCAGTACGACTCTATGGTGGGGGGGGGTTATTTTTTAAAAGAAGGACTTGCAAAATGTTCTGGTTCCTATAATTCTGGGTTACATCTTCCTTTTTATTGTGAATGACTAGGGGTACTGTGTACCCCATACTTTTTAATGTGTGGGGAGGGTAACATCTGGGGGTTTCTTAGTATTAAACGAGGCTTCCAAATCTTGATAAGACCTCTGCTTGCAAGACCCGACAACCACTGGGCAGGATTGTGGAGACATGAAGCTTTGCCAATCGGTGTCCTTATATGGTATGGTTCAGGAGGAGGGCTCACCCCTTTCCTAGTCAACCAGACTGCATGCTCAGATTAAGGGTCTAGTACAAATTTTAAGAGGGACCACATGCATTTTTTTCTGTACCAGAATAAAACAGTTTTTCATTCTTGCTGTAGGATGTGCTACATTTACAAAGAAAATGTGACACAGTTTACCGCTTGGCGCCGGCTGTACACATATATGCGGCCTCAAAGAAATGGGTCTTTATTTGTGATACCCCATATATGTGTGCTTGTGTGTTTGTGCTGGGAGTACACTCACTCAGAGCACCGGGTCTTATACTAACGATCAGGAACTGGGACTCCCATTTCCCAGTTGCCCGATCACTGTAATAACCTCTGATTGGCTATCATAGTGATCAGTCACTGTGTTGCCAGGCCATGTGTTTTTTTATCCCATGAAAGAAGTGAAAGATGCATTGGGGGATTTACTAAAACTGGTGCACACAGAATCTGGTGTATCTGTGCATAGTAACCAATGGGCTTCTAACTTCAGCTAGTTCAATTAAGCTTTGAGAATGAGACCCCGTTCACATTGGCTAAGGATAATCCAAACATCCCCCGGTTCGCAGCAAAACATGCAAACAGGCAAAAAATTTGTGCGAACACCAATAAAGTCTATGGGACACGAACATGAAAAATCAAAAGTGCTAAAATTTAAAGGCTAATATGCAAGTTATTGTCATACAAAGTGTTTGGGGACTCGGGTCCTGCCCCAAGGAAAATGTATCAATGCACTTTTTTTTTTTTAAATTGCAGTTTTTTTTCGGGAGCAGTGATTTTAATAATGCCTAAAGTGAAATAATAAAAGTGACATATTCCTTAAAATGTAGTACCTGGGGGTGTCTATAGTACGCCTGTAAAGTAGCACATGTTTCCTGTGTTTAGAAAAGTCCCTGGACAAAATTACATTTCTAAAGGAAAAAAAGTCCTTTAAAACTTCTTGCGACTATAATGAATTGTCGGGTCCTGGCTATAGAGATAAAAGTAATTGAAAAAAACAGCATGGGTTCACCCCTGTCCATTACCAGACCCTGAACCAAAAAAAATGCGTGGAGGTCCCCCAAATGGATATTATGGGGAACCCTGCGCCAAATAAAAAAAAAGGCGTGGGGTTTCCCGCAGTTTTTAAATTTTCTTTTGCATTGATACATGTTCCCTGGGGCAGGACCTGGGTTCCCAAACACTTTTTATGATAATAACTTGCATATTAACCTTTACAATTAGTATTTTTGATCTCCCCCATAGACGTTTAACCGCTTAACACCCGCCCACCGTCAAATGACAGCGGGCGGAATCCCCTATTGTTCTGACAGGACGTCATATGACGTCCTGTTATTTAAAGATGCTAGGGGGTGCGCACGCCCCGTCACGTTACTGTAACACAATGCACGTGCCCTGCGGCCGCGATGGCCGCCGGGCACCCACAATTTCCCAGTAACTGAGCAGGACCGTGGATCTCTGTGTGTAAACACAGAGATCCACATCCTGTCAGGGAGAGGAGACTGATGCTGTGTCCCTTGTACATAGGGACACAGATCGGTCACCTCCCCCAATCACCCCCCTCCCCCTACAGTTAGAACACTCACTAGGCTACACATTTAACCCCTTCCCGCCCCCTAGTGGTTAACCCCTTTCCTACCAGTCACATTTATACAGTAATCAATGCATATTTATAGCACTGTTCACTGTATAAATGTGAATGGTCCCAAAAATGTGTCAAAAGTGTCCGATGTGTCCGCTATAATGTCACAGTCCTGAAAAAAACTGCAGATCGCCGCCATTCCTAGTAAAAAAAAAATCATAATTATGTCCCCTATTTTGTAGGCAATATTAGGTAGATTCAGTAACAGTTAGGCCGGCTTACCAGTCGATAAGCTGACCTAACTCAGAATCTACGCCGACTTATGTTTAAGTGTATTCTCAATCAGAGATACACTTAAACATATCTAAGATACGACGGCTTGCGCCGTCCTATCTTGGGTTGCAATATTTCGGATGGCCGCTAGGTGGCGCTTCCATTGCGGTCGGCGTAGAATATGTAAATTACTAGATACGCCGATTCACAAACATACGCCCGGCCGATGCAGTACTTTTACGCCGTTTACGTTAGAGATAGGCTGCCTAAAGTTAGAGCTAGGCCCTACTTGGAATAGTAATGTTAAGTATGGCCGCCGTTCCCGCGTCAAAATTCGAAATTTTTATGTTGTTTGCTCAAGTCGTCCGTGAATCGGGAGTTAGGTCATTTACGTCCACGTCGAAATCAATAGGCCCGTGCGGCGTGTTTAGCCGCAATGCACACTGGGAAATGTAGGCGCCCGGCGCATGCGCAGTAAAAAAAAACATCAAAAACACGCCCCCTTACACAGATTTGAATTAGGCGCCCTTACGCCCGCCCGCTTTAGACTACGCCGCCGTAACTTAGCAGGCAAGTACTTTGTGAATCATGTACTTGCCTCGCTAACTTACGGCGGCGTAGCTTAAATGCCTTAAGCTACGCCGCCGCAAGGTTGCGGCAACATACCTGGTTATTGCGTTTTTTTTTTTTTTTACAAAAATATGTAGAAGAATACGTATCGGCCTAAACGGAGATCATTTTTTTTATGTGATATTTATTATAGCAAAAAGTTAAAAATATTGTGGTTTTTTTTCAAAATTTTCGCTCATTTTTTTGTTTATAGCCCAAAAAATAAAAACGGCACAGGCGATCAAATACCACCAAAAGAAAGCTCTATTTGTGGGAAAAAAAGGACGTCAATTTTGTTTGGGAGCCACGTCGCATGACCGCGCAATTGTCAGTTAAAGCGACAGAGTGCCGGAAGCTAAAATTTTGTCTGGGCAGGAAGGGGGTGTATGTGCACAGTAGGCAAGTGGTTAAAGGACGTTCCATGGCTTTTGAATTTGCCGCAAACACCTAAAAATTGTTCGCTATTCGGCGAACGGGTGAACAGCCAATGTTGGAGTCAAACTCATGTTCGACCCGAACATAAAGCTCATCCCTACCTATGGCCTACAATAATACTGTCCCAATCGGTGCGATTTAGACTTTGCAACGCTACACCAGTTTCCAAAAGTAGTTACTGCACTACTTTTTGGTGACTTTGGGGGCGATTATAGTTACATTCTTTCTTTATTGTTTTATCAAATGAACAAACATAATTTCAGTTGCGTAATACATAGATCATCATGTAAAGAAGGGTAGCAAAGGTAAGAGAGGGGAAGTACTGGAAAGGGGGGGCTGGTACGATATAATATGGTTTGTGGTTAAATCATAGACTGAGAGTAAATTTGTGTGTTTACATTTGATTGTGACCCACTGAGGCCAAGTCAATATACAGCAAATCATTAAATAAAAAAACAGTAGTGTACAATGATAAAGAAATCTGAAGGTAGGTTAATGGTCAAATGGGGAAATGCATGGATTCAATTGGAAGTAGGCAGAGCAGGAGCATTATGGCTTGATGGGTTTTAGTTGTAGGATTTCAAAGTTGTAAGGTGTAGAGGGGGTTAGATAACCAAGGTTGCCATTGGCATAGGAGTTTGACTTGTGTCAATTGAACCTTGGCAGAGGCGTATTCAAATGGTAAATGTACATTTAGAGAGATTATCACATCCTTATCAGATGGTGCTTTCGAGATTTTCCAATTGTGAGCAATGGAGAGTCTCGCAGCCATACAAAAATGTATGTAGGGTGTGAAATTTATAAAGCCATGAATCCATGCCTAAGCCCACAAAGCTAGTTTGGGATCGTTTGATATGCTATTAACTTGCGTCCAAAAGAGCTGAATAACAGGGCATTTCCAGCAAATATAAATGGATGATCAAGGAAAGCCACATTGCCTCCAACATAGAGGAGACTGATTGGTGTAGATTATTAGATATTTTTTGTGGGGTGTGGTACCATTGGTGCACAAGCTTTTGGAGGGATTCCCAGTGGGTTATGCATCAGGAATATTTTAGAGGGAGAATTTGAGCTTGTTGCCATTGCTTTAGGGAGTGTTCCCAGGATACCATTGGTTTATCTTTCTCTATGGTCTGTGGGGTTGACAGTAGGGGGTAAAAGGGGGGTAATTATTTGTGTATATGTGAAGGAAATCCAAAGATATTGAGGAGGAAGTCCACTAAGTCTGTTTTATTGATTTGGATATGTCCTAAGGTGTGGCGTATTTGAAGGTATTGGAATAATGATGTACGAAAGATGGGGAAGGATGAACATAGTTCCTAAAAAGAGAGGAGATGGTCGTAGAGGTGTACAATTGTGTAGATTCCTGCAGCTTCCCAATGCGCGGATATATATGTGGTGTATAAGGCATTCCTGAGCGTTCAGGTGAGAGTGGTCCATTATGGTAGTCCAGACCATGTTATTGTTATTGTGTCCAGAAAGTGTTTACAAGGTTGGGGTGAAGAACTGCTGCTACCCGATTTGTTTAAGGGTTCTTTTTCAGGGCTGTGCTTTCGATTTGGATCCAGGCTAAGTAGCCATTAGCATGCCACCGTCGTATTGCATTGTAGCTCTAGAACCTGTCATGTAGGTCCAATGCACCCTACCAAATGCTTTTTCAGCATCTAAAGAGGTTAATAAGGAAGGCATGTTATGGTGTTTGGCCCATTGGATGAGATTGATGGAGTGCCTAGCGCCATCGTACCGGCTAGGGACAAAGCCTACTTGGTCAGAGCGAATGAGCGAAAAAGCGAATGAGCATAAAGCTTGGTGTCTGAGTTGAGAAGTGAGATAGGGTGAAAGTTAGCTGGGTTTTCAGAAGGCTTGCCTGGTTTGGGTATGGTAACAATAATAAATTCTAGGATTTCTTGGGGACAGGGTCCACGGTCTATAATGCTGTTAAATGTATCGGTCAGAAAAGAAGTCAGACGGTTGGTGAATTGTCTATAATATTCATTCACCAATCCATCCGGTCCAGGGGATTTATGTAGGGCGAGGGACTTAATGGCTTTGGCTACTTCTGTGGGTGTGATTGGAGAGAAGAGATCTGCAAGTTGGGGGTCTGCTATAGACAGGAGGTTTATGGAGTCTAAAAAATGGCTGAGAGCCTCTGAGGCTGGGGGTAGGAATACAGGTTTGTAGCATAGATTATATAGTATGGAGTAAAATTGACAAAACTGTTCCGCAATTTCTGATGGGTTGAACAGTTTCCAGTCACTGTTGGTCTTTGGAAAGGGAATCTTTGATGCTGCTGCCTTACACTTGTGTTGTTTGACAATTTTGTTTTGGAGCCACGTTGCACGACCGCGCAATTGTCAGTTAAAGTGACGCAGTGCCGAATCACAAAAAGTGGCCTGGTCTTTGACCAGCCAAATGGTCCGGGGCTTAAGTGGTTAAAGATTCTTTGCTCATTTCTTCAAGATCCATGGCCCTCAATATTAGACACCTTTTTTCTAAACCTTCAGATCCCTTTTGATAACCCAGGCCAGAGAGTGATTCTATCATTAGACGCAGCCAAGGCCTTTGACAGCGTAGAATGGGCTTACCTGTGGGAGGTACTGAAGTGATTTGGATTAGGTGACACTTTTATTGAATGGGTTAAATTCTGCTGCCCCCACGGCTCAAATTTGTGTGAATGGGGACCTCTCAGATCCCTTTCCTCTTTTTAGGGTACGAGAAAGGGGTGCCCATTGTCGCCCCTGTTATTTGCTCTAGCCCTTGAACCTTTAAAGGCCATTATACGTTTGTCCCCGTCTGTTGAGGGGTTTCGCAGGGGGCAGGGAACTGAGAAAATATCTCACTATGCGGATGACGCCCTGCTATATTTGGGGGATACGGATGGGTCTCTCACTAGTGTTATGGGGTAGATTCAGCATTTTGGCTCTTTGTCGGGATTCTCCATCAACTGGAGCAAATCTGTACTTTTACCCTTGGATGGTCAAACAATTTCATTACCGGTTGCTGCGGAATCCCTCAAAGTGGTTTCTTCCTTCAGATATCTCGGTGTGCAAATATCAGCGAATCCGCTGTCCTATTTGGAGGAGAATCTATTGCCCTTTTTTAAAAGACTCCAAACAATGTGCAATGTGTGGTGTAAATTACCTCTGTCAGTTATAGGAAGGATACATCTTATTAAAATGGTTTGGTGCCCACAGCTGCTTTACATCATGCACAATTCCCCACAAGTAGGTGGTTCACTCGCATTGACACTCTGTTTAGGTCCCTAATTTGGAAGAAAAGGGTGGCCAGAATAAGTCTGTCCACTCTGCAATATGGCAAAGATCAGGGAGGAGCGGCTGTTCCTAACCCTAAGCTCTATTTCTATGCCTCTCAGCTCCAACACTTGTGTGGTTTGGGGCGGTTGGGTGACTCTGACTCCATAGAAGGCTTGTTGCGCACTGGGACATATAGCACCTCTGTAATGACAAATCTGGAGGCGGGGCTGCCTCAACTGCCTCAGACAGCTTCCACTGTTATCCATCTTAAGAAACTCTGGGCAACTGTTTGGACTAGCATGAGGATTATGGGATTTCTGGAAGAAACCCCACTATATAATAAACCCAATTTGCAAGAAGTTTACCGACTAGAAGGCTTTCAGTCGTGGAAATCGGCTGGTATTTGCTATATTGCTCAGTTATGTAACCAAAACGTACTTAAGTCATTTATGGATCTAAAACAGGAATTTAACATTCCCAGAAATCATTTCTATAGGTACCTCCAATTAAGGCACGCTCTTCATACTCAGGGTCGGACTTTCACTTTCCTGCTTACCAGTCATTCTCTTATCAAGGACATTTTTTATGCATTGCAGAAAAAGGGCTTGATATCCCATATATATATTCTAGCTTACTGTCCTCCACCCAAAATTCAGCTTCACTGCCATGCAGAAGGGGCTGGACCCAGGATCTGGGGAGATTTCTGATGAGATGTGGGATGTGTGCCTGCAAGCTGGACCCATTACCTCTGTTTCTCAGTCGCATAGGTTGTCCCATTTGTTTCTTTTACATAGGGCCTAGCGTACCTCTATACAACTGTATCGATGGGGAAGATGGGATTCCTCTATATGCCCCAAGTGTTGTGGGGACGAGGGATCTCTCATCCACCTAATCTGGCGCTGCGTTAAATTGCATAGGTACTGGGGGGATGTCACCGGGACTATTTCCTCAGTCTTTCAGGTTTTAGTCCCTTTGGATCCCCTAATATGTATTTTGGGAGCGGTTGATGAAGAAAAGTATATTCCCCCGGTACACATAGCTGTGATCAGACTACAATATTTGGCTCGTAAGCTGGTGGCTAGGTTCTGGCTGTCTCCGCATGTCCCAACCAGAAAACAGTGGGTGGAGCATTTCAATCAGGTCCTTGTCAGGGAGCATTTAACATATCAGCATAGAAATGCACTTAGAAAGTTCTACTCCATTTGGCAGGCATGGTTGGAAACCCCGGGGCTAGCACCCCCTAGATTAATTCTGCATCGATTGTTACAAATGTGTTAAATATGGTTACGTTTTCAGCCAATCTGATAATGCTAAATACATCTAGGTAAGGTACTCTTTGCATTTATCTTCCGTTGCTGGCAAGAAAAAGCTCCTTAAACGCAGGTGGATTATGTGCTATGACTATTTAGTGTTGGCCTGTTGACCCTTTGTTCCGCTGTGTGGGGTTGGTGGGTTCGTTCCTGCCCACATGACATAGCTTCTCCTCTCCCTTTCCCCCCTCCCCCTTTTTTTTTTTCTTTCTTTTGTATTGTTTTCCCTTTGTTTTTGTTGCCCTTTTGTGTGTTATGGTTGGTTCTTTAGCGCAATTGTACCTTCCTCATGCGCAATGTATGGTTTTCAGCTGTGATGAATGTTTTTGTTACGGATATGTGCTGTATATTTTATTCTATTGACACAATAAACACTTTTTTCTGAGTTAAAAAAAAAAAAAGATTCTTTGAGCACTGTCAATAGTAAGGTCAAGGGCGGTCAGTGAGGGGGCCAGAAGTTTAAAGAATTGTTGGAGATAGGAGGTCAGCTCTGTAGGAGAAATTGTCTCAGAGATGCCCCTAATTTTGAGATTGTTCCTGTGAAAGCGAGCTTCTAGGTCCACCAGTTTGGCAGGGACACATTGTAATTCTTCTGCTTGATGTTGATGAGTATCAACTAACTTGTTATAAGCAGAGGCGTAATTACTGAGTTAATGTTCCAGTGTGTCTGTGAGGTCACCCAGGTCATTGATCTAAGACTGCATGTGTGACATTAATTTATTTATATCTTGCCTGAGGTCTCTTTGAAGAGAGAGGAGCATGTGTTTGAGTGTGTTTTCAGTTATCAGAGGTAGGTAGTGCAGCTAATGTGGTAGCCGGTTCCTCTTCAGAGTCAGGGTCAATGTCAGCAGTGGTAGCCTGGTGGTGAGTCAGGTGTTTTTTTGCTTACCAGTCCCCAATGAGATGGGGAGGCATGTGGAGAGTAAGCATGCACTTTTGGTGCTGTCTCTGGAGTGGGTGTCCTTCAGATCAGAGCAGTCCATGTTCTCTGCAGCAGTTGCTCTGTGGGAGAGATGCCAGTGCTGCTCTGTATGAGCAGCTGGTGCCATATTGGCTGTCCCTGTGCTGCGGGCCAGTGAAGAAGTCTGTCAGTTTTTGGGGTCCCAGTGGGTGATTTTTCTTCCTTGTCATGCTCGGTAGGGTTGTGGAGGCTTCAGCTGCCAGGAAGGGTGCGGGTGTAGAGGTTGTAGCTGGTGGATCAGTTGACCGTGTCCCCATGCTGGCTGAGAGGGAGAACTAAGTGGCCATCTCTATGTGCGGCCAAGCTCTGCCTCTGCGGGGGTAATTTTAATAGACATCTGTGCATGAACCCGCAAAGATGTCTTTCAAATCGCCCCCAAACTCGCACTAAAATGCGGTTTTGAAATCGTATGAGTTCAGCTGAACTCGCACAATTTCAAACCTGTTTTCAGTGTGAACGAGGGCTTAAACCTGGAAGCTGATTGGTTACAGCTGCAAAAGATTCTGTGTGCACCAGTTTTAGCAAATCTCCCTCATCATATCGATCTCTCCTTGCAGGTGAGAAAATGTCTACAAACAAAAGAGAAAAAAGAAAGAAAGAAAGAAAGAAAAAGCTAGATCAAGGTATGATCTAGGTCAGTGCCAGTGTAATGCCGACATTCCGTCAGTAAATGTCCAAAGTAGTCTACACACGCTCAGAATTTCCAACAACAACTGTTCTATGGGAGCTTGTTGTTGGAAATTGTGTAGGCTCCATCGGACATTTGCTGTTGGAATTTCCGACAACAAAAATTTGAGAGCTGGTTCTCAAATTTTCCCGACAACAAAATCCGTTCTCGTAAATTATGAGCGTGTGTACACAATTCTGATGCACAAAATTCCACGCATGCTCTGAATCAAGTACGAGACGGAAGCGCTTGGTCTGGTAAAACTAGCATTCGTAATGGAGATAGCACATTTGTCACGCTGCAAAGAGCAGTAACGGACTGAAAAGCATAAGGCTGAAAAGCGTAAATCGTCTCTTACCAAACTTCTACCAACACAAAAGTAGCAGAAGGAGTCCAAAGGGTGGAGCACTTGGTATTGAACTGCCCTTTTATTGTGCCGTCATACGTGTTGTATGTGAATGCGTTCTTAGCTATCGGAATTTCCGAAAACATTTGTGCGACTGTGTGTATGCAAGACAAGTTTGAGCCAACATTCATCAGAAAAAAATCCACAGTTTTGTTGTCGGAATGTCTGATCGTGTGTACGTGGCATTAGTGTTAGGCCCCGTACACACGACCAAACATGTATGCTGAAACTGGTCCGCGGACCAGTTTCAGCATACATGTTCGGTCGTGTGTAGGCGCGAGCAGGCCGAATTCCAGCAAACATTTGCCCGCCGGGCCTTTTCCCAGGAGACAAATATTCCTTGACGTGTTTTAAAACCGTCCGCTGGAATCCTGCCCACTCGGACATGTACGGTCGTCAGTACAGACCTACCGTACATGTCCGAGCGCCCGCCGTCCCTCGCATGCGTCGAATGACTTTGATGTATGCGTCGAATGACTTTGACGCATGCGTGGAAGCCTTTAAATGGCAGGCTCGCCCACGTCGCTGCGTCATCACCGCGTCATCGTCATGGCGACGACGCGGACACGCCCCGCGTATTGTTTACATGCGGACTTCTGTACGATGGTTAGTACAGCCATCGTACAGAAGCCCTCTGGCAGGCATGTACAGTGAAAACGGTCCGACGGACCGGTTTCATCGTACATGTTTGCCCGTGTGTACTGGGCCTTAGGGTCAAGGTAAGAGTCAAAGGTCAATATAAGGATTAAAGTTCAGGGTCAAAGGTCCGGATCCATGTTCAGAGTCTGTATATTTTGGGTAGGGTTTAAAAAAAAAGCATTTTTTAATTAGTATCAGCACCAATGTCAGTGTGTTTTAGGTAGAATAGATAACAAAAGGTAGGAAAAAAAACGAAATGTTTCTGGTTGGTACTACGGGTACAAAAAACAAATAATGTACACATATGTGGTAGTGCTGCGATCATCAGGGAAGTGGTAATTGCAAGAAATATACACCTGGATACACTAAGTAGTTGCGATGATATGTACATTTTTACTAACGCATGTCACACTTGCAAAATTGTGCTTGGGCATTTTCATGTGTTATACTCTTGGTTGTAAAGGAGTTCAATTGTGGGGAAATTACACTGCCAGTTTATTTTTAAAAAGAAATTAGCACACAGATCCCAGGGGGTTTGTGTGCTTTTTTATAGAAGCCGGCAATAAAATGTCACTTGCCAGCAATTTTTTTTTGTATCAAATCATTTTTATTGAAAACGTTTTTAAATTACAGCTACATACATATATTACATATATTATATTACACATACATTGGCCTATTAATCTTTTACCCATATTATTAAACAAACCAGGCCCTTTCACACTGAGGTGGTTTTTAGGCATTTTAGTGCTAGAAATAGAGACTGTAAAGAGCCTAAAAACTGCCTTCCATTGACTTCAATTTGCGCTTTCACACCCGGGCGGTGCCCTTGTGGGACGTTAGAAAAAGTCCTGAAAGTAGCATCTTTTGGACGGCTTGGGAACCCTATAAATAGCGCTCCCAAAATACCCCTGCTCATTGAAATGGATGGGCAACCCTTCCAAAGTGCCTTAAAAGCGCAGCAAAACTGGCCCACTAGTGCCCGAATAGTGCAACAAAAGCGCCACTAAAGTCCTGCTAAAGCACCGCAAAAACAACTGGCGTTTTAGCGCTGTTTTAGTGGCACTTTAATGTCAAAGTAGGCTAAACATAATGTACATTTATCGTACATACTTGAGTATAAGCTGAGTTTTTCAGCACATTTCTTTGTGCTAAAAATGCCCCCTCGGCTAATACTTGAGTCCTCCCGGCGCTGTGATCTCCGGCGCTGTGACATACAGTCTAGTCTGCGGCCACGCAGTGTAACAACAAAGCCCCATCTTCTCCTCTAGTCGGCTACACTACACAATGGCCGACTAGACTGCATGTCACATCGCCAGAGATCATAAGGCTGCAGATGGACACCGGTACATAAGGCACAGATCAGGTAGGGAGATTGGCATATGCAGATGGACAGTGAGGCATGCATATGGACAGTGAGGCTTGCAGATAGACAGTGAGGCTTGAAGATGGACAGTGAGGCTTGCAGATGGACAATGAGGCTTGCAGATGGACAGTGAGGCTTGCAGATGGACAGTGAGGCACAGTGAGGCTGCAGATGGACAGTGAGACATGCAGATGGACAGTAAGGTTTGCAGATGGACAGTGAGGCTGCAGATGGACAGTGAGGCATGCAGATGGACAGTGAGGTTTGCAGATGGACAGTGAGACATGCAGATGGACAGTGAGGCTTGCAGATGGACAGTGAGGCTTGCAGATGGACAGTGAGACATGCAGATGGACAGTGAGGCTTGTAGATGGACAGTGAGACATGCAGATGGACAGTAGGGCTTGCAGATGGACAGTGAGACATGCAGATGGACAGTGAGGCTTGCAGATGGACAGTAAGGCACAGTGAGGCTGCAGATGGACACAGTGAGGCTGCAAATGGGAACAGTGAGGCTGCAAATGGGAACAGTGAGGCTGCAGATGGGCATTGTTGACCCTCTTTTCCACTTACAGTAGCTGCAGATTTCTTACCCTAGGCTTATACTCAAGTCAATAAGTTTTCCCAGTTTTTTTGTGGTAAAATGAGGTGCCTCCGCTTATATTCAGGTCGGCTTATACTCGAGTATATACAATATTTCTTATTTCCACATTTTAAAATTATGCTGACATTCAATTCAACACCCTCTCATTAGAGGTCAATCCCATAGTATCTACCCATGTCCCCATATTTTCTCAAATTTCTTAAGACTCCCCTTTTTTGTGTAGACAAACTTTTCACTTTTTACAGTATTTTTTACTATTTTAACCCATTCTATACTTGCTGGGTCTGGTGCCAGCCATCTCTTTGCATTAAGCTTTCGAGCCTGAAATAAATAGGAGGGCAATACATAAATAAAGAGGAGGGCAACAGACCGGGATGGGAGAGAGAGATGTTTGTGTGGGGGAGGAGTTGAAAAGGGAGTGGAGTTGGGCTAAATGTAGGTTGGAAAAGTACTGGAAAATTATAAGGAAGATGAATCATGGAGTAATAACTAGTATGGATTGTAATCATAACTGTGTGTATCTGGCGGTTATAAGGTATAAGAGAAGTGTATAAAGAAAAATGGGTAAAAAAACTCTCCACCTCCCTGACAACCTAACTCGGTGAGGATATCATCAGGTATCATCCAATTTCTTAAATAAAATGACTTTCAGAAGGGATCTGTTTTAGGTCCGTAACAGGACTGCATATAGTTGACTAATTGGTAGTAGAAGAAGATGTGTGCCGATGACAAGGAAAATTTCCGTGATATGATTTGGAAGGATTTAAACTTGCCAGGGTTAGTAATGAACATGGAGGTAACTTTAGTAAGACCCTTAGTGCTCCATTGATCAAAGGCTTTATGTAGAGTGGACTGGAGGAACATAGGGTTACCTTGGATAGGCAGATGGCATGAAATACTTGAGGGTAGCCCCAGTAGTCTCCATGCCTCTCTCCAAGCGTTAATTGTATCTCTGATTAGCACACTTGACTTGAGGTGTGGTGGTAGTTTGTTGGGATTCGAGTGGAGGATGGCTGAGAGGGCTTGTGGATAGGTCGAGGCGCCCTTGAGAGTGATGTTGGAGTATCTGGATCTTCCAGATAGCCAGTCAAGGCCCTGTCTAAGTAGGCAGGAAAGATTGTAAGCATGTATATTGGGCAAGCCTGCCCCCCTTGGACTTAAGTAAACACAGTTTTTTCAATGCAACACATATTTTTTTGAGGGATCATATAAAGGCAGACAGTGCCTTGTGAATTTTTTGTATATCAGAGTGTTTTATTAGAAGAGGTATGGTCTGCATTGGGTAGAGTAGGCGTGCGAATAACACCAAAGAGCGAGAGGAGGAGGGTTGCCCAAGCTTCCAGCTCCTTTACATTTTTAATTATTAATGGTGGAAAGTTAATTACATATAAGGAGGATGGTTATTGGCCTATATGAATGCCCATATATATGATATGTTGTGTTGCTATGGCAAATGGGGATAAGTATCACCATTTAGCAGACATCCTAGGGTGGAGTGAGAGAACTTCACTTTTGTCAAAGTTAATTCAAAAACCTGAGCATATACGAAAGGTCGTAAAGAGCTCTCAGAGTCTGTTGAAGTCTGAGAGGGTGTTAGTGGAGAACAGCAATATGTTGTCTGCAAATAAGGCTGAGCGGAGTGTTTGGTTACCCATAGTGATGCCACTGACACCGTCAGGTGAGTTAAGTATTCTGGATAAAGGTTTGATAGCGATGTTAAAAAGTAGAGGGGAGAGGGGGCATCCTTGCCTTGTTTCCTTTGACAAGGGGATTGTGTCAGATATACAGTCAAGGGGTGACCAGGCGTGCAGTTGGGGATTTGTATACTTGTCTTAAAAATCGCATGATCGGGCCCGAAAAACAGAATTCTGCCATCACTCTGAATAGCCAAGACAAACTGATGTTGTTGAAAGCTTTTTTAGCATCGAGTGACACTATGGCAACGTCGTGGTCAGGGTGTGATCTAGCGTACTCCAGTGCCATCAATACCTTATATGCATATTTAGGGTGGCTGATCATCCCCGGACAAAGCCAGATTTGGCTGGGTCTAGTAAGGAGGGGAGTAAAGGAGCCAAATGGGGTGCAATTATTTTGTATAGGATTTTAGCATCCACATTGATTAGGGAGATTGAGCGGTAGGAGTCTGGGAGTAGGGGATCTTTTCCTTTTTTGGAGATTAATCTGATGTGTGCCTGTGTTCCTGTAGGGAGATAAGGGCCGCCATCCCACATAGCCGCATAAACATGTTTCAGGGTGTCAGGGAGAAAGTCTTTTGTTAATTTAAAGAATTCAGGCGTTTGGTCATTCAGGTCAGCGGAGTATAAAGTTGTGTACTAGTCTGCAAGTAGTTTACTATTTTCGGTAGGTGAGGTAAGTAGGAAGCCGGCTGTATTTTTTAGGGCAGAGATATGGGTAGGTCATCTGGGTCCTGAGCATAGCTTAGCCAGACCTATGAAAATGTAAAGTAGAGTAGGACATTTTAGCCACTTATTGTTGTTTGGCTCATAAGTCGAAATTGTGTTTGGCTTTTCTCCAGGAATGTATGTTGTCGGGGATGCAGTAAAGTGTTAGAAGTTTGTGAGCTGAGCGTAAGGCTTCACTAGCTTGCATGTATTGTTACTTGGCATGTTTTTTTGAATTGGGTGGTATAGGAAATGATTTTTCCCCTTAGGAAGGCTTTTACAGCTTCCCAGAAGAGATTTGGTTCAGTAAGGTGTGGTCCTTTTGTAGAGTGCCGAAAGTCCTCATTCACAGCTAGGTAAGAAGGAAAGCACCATATGGGCGAGGGAGAAGAGGGTTGGGCATTGGTTATGTGTATTGTGATGGGGCTGTGGTCCGAAATTCTGGTGTTGCTGATTTCTGAATCACAGTGTCGGTAGCAAAGCTTGGGAAGCACAAAAGTAGTCGATACGCGAAAAGGAGTTGTGGGGGGCGAGTAGAAAGTATAATCTTGGTTTGTCGGGTCGAGGCAGGAATTGGTGGGGTAGAATTATTAGGCTTATGGGTCAGGTCACTTGTGTGGTCAGCTAGTGTGGACATAACCAAGTTTAAGTCCCCACCTACTACGTGCAGAGTCTCAGGGGCATTTAGTATCCATTTCACCATGTCTTGAAATAATTAAGTGTCTGGAGAGTTGGGAGCATATATGTTAGTGATAGCTATTTCCTTGGTAGCTAGGGTCATATGTAGCATAATTTTGCAGCCTGTCGAGTCAGTCCTAACATCTTTGATAGTATGTCTCAGATTTTTGTGTAGTAATATAGCTACGCCAGCTTCATGGCCTATTTCTGGTGAGCCATAAACAGTTCCTACCCATAGTTTGCGTAGATGAGTTATGTAGTCCACGGACAGGTGCGTCTCTTGGAGCAGCGCCACATCTGTCTGAAGATGCTTCAAGTGTCTTAGGATTAACATGCACTTGGGGAGCGAAGCCCTTTGATGTTCCATGAGACAATCTTTAGGTGATTCCCATCGGTTGAAGAGGCCATGTCTGGTGTGGGGAACCGGAAGTTAGACATCATTTACTTTGTCTCATGTGGTGCCGGAACCGGAAGTTAGACATCAATTACTTTGTCTCATGTGGTGCCGGAACCGGAAGTTAGACATCAATTACTTTGATGTTGGAATTAGCTCTGAGGTGTCGTGAGAGAAGTTCTATCGAGAGAACGAATAGCAGCGGTGAAAGCGAGCAGCCTTGTCTGGTACTGTTGGAACAAATGAGCTGTGTGAATTCTATACTGTTCTTCAGACACTTTGAAAAAGAAGGTTTTAAACTGACCTATTTTCCCGATGCATTTTAATCTGACTGTACAGTTCAGTATAGGTGGGCTTAGCCACGTGACATCCCCATTAGTACTAGTTCCCACATTACTGTATCTATTGACACCTCATAATAGGATTTCCAGGCAAGGACAGCTATACTTTAGTGACTCTATCAATTTTATATTTTCATATCATTTCAATTCTTTTCTCTTCCCCATTTCTCTACTTCTGAGCCATATTTCTTCACAACACTTGATTCCTCTAACAAACAAAGTTTTGTCTTATATTACCTGTTCACTGTATTACTATGTCCGTACCTTATTGTGCACTTATACTGCAATGGCCCCGGAACATAAAACTTTTATTACGCTTTATATACTTTGTATTCTGTCTTAAACTGTCAATAAAAATATATTAAACACTAAATTTAAATCAATATCGGTTTCTGTGAAACGTGGGATGTGGCAAAACTGTAATTTCATAAGTGACCATTTTGTTTTAATGTAAACCCTCTTATTATTCCACAGCTTAAACTCTGAAGAGTACAGAAACATCTTGGTGATGATCTTAGCTATCAATAGGATTAACAAGGACCCCGATCTTCTGCCCAATATTACCCTGGGCTATCATATATTTGATGCTTGTTCTGATCCAATTATTATTTTGGGATATGCCAATAAGATATTGTCTAGAGAAAAGGAAGCTCCCAACTATTACTTTAAGGGACATGGAGAAGTGGCCGGTTTTATTGGTAACAGTGAATTCTTTTCAAATTATGCGCTGGCTCAGTTACTTAGTATGTATCGGTATACACAGGTAAGTGATCACTTCACTATATTATGTATGTGTTATGTATATTATGTATGTATTATGTATATTATGTATGTGTTATGTATATTATGTATGTATTATGTATATTGTGTATGTGTTATGTATATTATGTATGTGTTATGTATATTATGTATGTATTAGGCCCCATACACACGGGAGGATTTATCCGCGGATACGGTCCAGCGGACCGTTTCCGCGGATAAATCCTCTCGAGGATTTCAGCAGATTTTAATGCGATGGAGTGTACTCACCATTGCATTGAAATCCGCGCCGAAATCCTCTGGCGATAACGTGTCGCGCCGTCGCCGCGATTATGACTCGGCGACGTGCGCGACGCTGTCATATAAGGAATTCCACGCATGCGTCGAATCATTACGACGCATGCGGGGGATCCCTTCGGACGGATGGATCCGGTGAGTCTATACAGACCAGCGGATCCATCCGTTGGGATGGATTCCAGCAGATGGATTTGTTTGGCATGTCAGCAAATATTCGATCTGCTGGAATCCATCCCAGGGGAGAAATATCCGCGGAAACAGATCCGCTGGAGTGTACACACCATAGGATCTATCCGCTGAAACCCATTTGCTGGGATTTTTCAGCGGATGGATTCTATGGTGTGTACGGGGCCTTTCTGTATGTATATTATGTATGTATTATGTATATTGTGTATGTATTATGTATGTAATATGGTATGTACCATAGATGGCTTTTTTCTACCTCTCTAGAATAAGTGCAGATCATAATGAACAGATCTTTGAATAATTCAGGTGCACAGAAAATTGTAACTTGGGGATAATATTCAGTGATCATTATCCTCACAGCCCACTCACTTCCACCACTTTGCTGAACAGTTTTAGATGCTTGAATGAGAGATAAATCCAGGGGGTTCAAACCCACCATGTCTCTTTAGTAGGGATGAGCCAAACCCCCCCCCCCCCCCCCACGGTTCAGATCGCACCAGAGCTTGCAAACAGGCAAAACATTTTGACAAACATGCAAACACCGTTAAAGTCTATGGGACTCAAACATGAAAAACCAAAAGGGCTCATTTTAAATCATTATACGTGACAGCAGTCCGATGTGGGAAAATACAACCCTGTCTTAGGTGAGCCCCCAGACACAATTTCAGAAGGGCTCAAGTTCTCTGATCTATATTCATTTAGCTAGCCTGTGTAACAATTCCATTATATTTTTCTACCTTCTCTGAACTCTGAGGATGATAGGAGCATGGAAGGTCTGCTCAGTTCCCAAGTCCTTGCATATAATTTGCATGATCTGTCCAGTGAAATGTGTTCCTCTGACACTCTCTGTGGTTTCAGGGACTCCAAAGTGGCATATTATTTCAGAAACGAGCTTCTTTGCTGTTGTCTTGGCATTCGCTTTAGCTACCGGCCAGGCTTCTATCCATCCTGAAAAACATGTCTACGCACACCAAAACATATTGGTATTGGCCTGATTTAGGCAATTGAATGTAATCAATCTGAAGTATTTGGAAAGGGAAAAGTGGCTTGGCCAAATGTCTTTGTGTTAGTCTGGTCGGTTTTCCTGGGTTATTTATAGCACATATCAAGCATCTCTAGAACTAATTTTGCATCCCTAGAACAAATTATGTATCCCTAGAACAAATTATGTATCCCTAGAGCAAATGATGCATCCCTAGAACAAATTATGTATCCCTAGAACAAATTATGTATCCCTAGAGCACATTATGCATCCCTAGAACAAATTATGTATCCCTAGAACAAATGATGTATCCCTAGAACAAATTATGCATTCCTAGAACAAAGTATGCATCCCTAGAACAAATTATGTATCCCTAGAACAAACTATGTATCCATAGAACAAATGATGCATTCATAGAACAAATTATGCATCCCTAGAACAAATTATGTATCCCTAGAACAAATTATGCATCTCTAGAACAAATCAAGCATCTCTAGAACAAATTATGCATCCCTAGAACAAATTATGTATCCCTAGAACAAATGATGTATCCCTAGAACAAATTATGCATCCCTAGGACAAATTATGTATCCCTAGAACAAATTATGTTTCCTTAGAACAAATTATGCATCCCTAGAACAAATTATGTATCCCTAGAACAAATTATGTATCCCTAGAACAAATTATGTATCCCTAGAACAAATTATGCATCCCTAGAACAAATTATGCATCCCAAGAACAAATTATGCATCCCTAGAACAAAGCCATGACATGCATTTCTGAAGTATCGAATAAACCATCCAGCCTTTTTGATGTTTCTCTCCATTGCCTTGGGGCCTACATAACCTGTGCCATGGGCTAGTTGCACGATCATCTTCTCCGCATGAGAGGGGATACATATTCCATTTTCCTTGCACAAGAGTCCATCTTGGTCCTTCTTTGCTCCATCCCTTGCCATGATTTCATTCCAATCATCAGGTGCAGATTCTTGCAATTTCCTAATCAGTTCCTTAACTTTCTGTATTTGTTCTCTTCTTTTTCATATGCAAAATCAGTGATTAGGTTCATGATTACTTCCATGTGTGTTTTAGCTGTCTTTCAGCCAGCTGGTTTCCTTTTTCTTCCATGTTTTGTCCTCCAGTATGTGCCTTGACTTTTAGGATAGTTACTGCCTTTGGGAGGAAGACTGCTTCAAAAAAAGTTATTGAACATATTTCCAGTTTTGAATTGGTTCTTCTGCAGCAGTTGTGAATCCTCTGTTCTTCCATGTGGGTCCATAATCAAGGACTACTCCGAGAGTATACTTGCTATCAGTGTAGATGTTGGCTGTTTGATCCTTTGCCGCCTCACAGGCTCTTGTGGCTATCACTTTGGCAACCTGAGATGAAAGTGATGAAGGGAGTAGTTGGGTTTCATTCACTACCTCCAATGTTGTCACTGTATATGCCATTCTTGGGCCTTCATCTTTGTACAGACGTGAGCCGTCTACAAACAAGATCAGATCAGAATCCTTTATCGGTGAGATTTGCTGTATTTCTTCTTCCATGAGTCACTTTGATAAAGACTGGAGGTAGGAAGGGAGCGAGAATGTCTTTGAAAGTTTTAAGGTATCCGTTGGTGAGGCCTTCTAGGCCTGGTGATTTTTTTAGAGGTAGAGAATCAATATTTTTCTTTATTTCTGGTTCTCTAATGCCGCGTACACACGATCGGAAATTCCGACAAGAAAACCGTGGATTTTTTTTCCGACTGAATTTTGTCTCAAACTTGTGTTGCATTCACATGGTCACACCAACGTTGTCGGAAATTCCGAACGGCAAGAATGCAGTGACGTACAACACGTACGACGAGCCAAGAAAAATGAAGTTTAATTGGCAGTGCGGCTCTTCTGTATTATTCCGAGCGTCAGAATTGCATACAGACGATCGGAATTTCCGACAGGAACTTTCCTTGTCGGAACAATTGAGAACCAGCTCTCAAATTTTTGTTATCAGAAATTCAGACAGAAAATGTCCGATGGAGCCTACACACGGTCGGAATTTCCGACCAAAAGCTCACATCAAACTTTTCTTGTCGGAATTTCCAATCGTGTGTACACGGCATTGGAGAGCCATTTATGGACTGTAGTTTAGAGTCATTCAGGGTCAGAAGGTTAAGATGTTCTAGAAATTGTTAGATATCTACTTCTGATGGTTGAGGTGTAATAGAGTCACATATTGAGGTATAAAGGCATTTGTAATAGTCAGCAAAGTCATTTGCTATTTCCCAGAGGTTGAAGAGCTTTTCTTTGGAGTGTGGATGAAAGATAAATGGGATTCATGGCTTGCTTCTCTGGGCTTTCAGTCCGTTTTCTAGGAACTTACCCACCCTATTGTTAAGTGCATAATAGTTCAGTTGCAGATGACGCAGATATTTGTCATGGTGTTCACACAATAGCCGTCTTGGATTAAGCCTCAGTTGTGATATTGAGGTTGCCATATTAATGGATGGAGAGGCTTTGTTTAGAGCATCTAAGGAGTGGATTTTCGAGATAATATTGATTTTAACAGAACACAGTTTTTTGGCCCTGGAACCAAATTGAATCCGAAAACCTCTTACATAGGCCTTGTGTGCATTCCACAAAGTGAACGGATTAGTATCAGAAAGGTTATTGTGTGAAAAAAAAACTCCTGCAGATTTTGGTAAAAGTTTTTTTTGGACTCAGGGTTTTAAATTATGGAATTGTTACACCGCCAGACATACACAGATGAGCCGGTGTCCACCTCCACCAAGGACATAAATAGAGCGGCATGGTCTAACCATGTCATGTCAGAGATGGTGGACGGGGACACCTTCTGTAATAATATCTTATCGACCAGAAACATATCAATACATATCAATATAATATCAATCTCCATGTTGTGTCACAGGTAGAAATATGGGAAGTCACATTCATTCGCATGAAGGCAATGCCACACATTGTGAATGTCCTCTGCATGGAGAAAACCACACAGTGAAGGCAAGTTACCTTTTTGACCATAAGGAGGTGTCCATACTGGGATCAGCCACCAGAAATCCCCACACACAACCTGATAACTGTCGCACATTTGAGATTTTGGTAAAAAGGTAGAAATCTCAGTTGGTGCGAGCTGGGGGCATATTTATTAAATAAGGTATGCAAGCAGTTGTTAATAATGCAAATAAGTATAATATATGTAGTGCCTGGTTACTTTTTAGAACCGGTGCTAGTATAAATTTAGGGGGGGTCAGAGAGTTAAGTGACTGACCAGGTTGATCTGTTTAAATTTGGAGCCTCTGTCTCAGCATTGGCTGTGCTGTGGGTTCATTCAGTCGTTTCTGGGGTGCGGGTCTCACCCCAGGCCGACAGGTGGCAGCAGTGGAGTCAAGGATTTGGATACCTTTCCCAGCAGCCCATCGGGAGGGGTTTTCCTCAGTGTGAGGAGGGGTATTTATGAGGCAGATGTCATTTTCTTGGGTCTTCTTCCCGTGTGGCACCCACCTTCAGGGTAGCCATACCACAGCACCCCGGCAAAATGGCCTTCCGGGCTGGGGTGTGCATGCTACGCAGTGTTCCTGGTTCCAGGACCACATTGGCCCGTAACATTTGATCTGCCGCTGGAGCCCAGTGATCGACTGGGTTCCCAAATCTGAAGAGGTCCTAAGCTGTCAGTCCTGTTAGAGGAAGCTGTTCAGTGGAGAGTCTACCTGAGGAGTACAAAGAGAGGCTGGTGTTCCAAGACGGCCCTGACTATCCACCGGGGACCAGGGTAACTGGGTGCTGAGAGGCTGGACAACGGTCGCCTATCAGCCGAGACCCAAACCAAAACTACCTGAAGGAGATCTGGGTGTCAAATCTGTCAAGAAGGATTTGGGACCTCTATTGTCTCCATTTTGTTCAACTATCGGGAGGGTCTGTGGCAGAAACTTAACCCCACATTCCTATTGGCATTCTGGCTGCCAGGCTTGTGAGAGAGGCCTGTCCGGGTGAGCTACATCCACTTCAACTGGAGTGGTGGTGTGGAATTTGTCATTGAAGGCATGACTGTTTCTCATCTACATACACCTGGATCTGCTATTCTTTATTTTTTTATTTCTATTATCTCTTTACTCTTCACCAAGTTCTACTGTTTTTACCCGGCTGGGTAATAAAAGCACAGAAAAGACACCTGTTGTGTGCACATTCCATTTAATACACTCTCATCAAGTACCCTAGCTGGCGGAGAAACATGAGGTAACATGCCACCCAAAACAAACCAGCAGCTCATTCAGGGGTAGTGCTACATATATGTATATATATATATATATATATATATATATATATATATATATATATATATATATATATATATATATATATATATATATATATATATATATATATATATATATATATATATATATATATATATATATATATATATATATATACACACCGGATCTAGAATAGCTTCAGTTAGGGAACAGTGAGGCACAGAGTCTTTATGAAAGTGGGTTTCTTGTATAGTCACCAAGTCAACTTTGTTGGAGAGTGCTTCTTTCCATAAAGAGTGGCACTTTTCTTTGGGTGGTTCAAGGCACAGAGGTTTAGGAACATAAAATTAGGTCCCATCTTCGTTGTTCCACCTGATAAAGAAGATGATGATGCAAATTAAAAGAAAATAGTCAACAAAAGTATGAAGGATGTGGATGGTAGGATGGGGGTTTCCAGGAACAGGGATGTGGGAATATGCTCCGTATAGACAAGACTGTCCATGATATACAGACACAATGAAGTGTAGAATCCAATGAAGGGATGCTGCAACTACCAGGAACATACCTGGATCATAGTAGGCAGGTAAATGAGTGGAACTGCAATAACTTAGTCAGAGACTGACAAATAAAAAAAAAAAAAAAACTTGCTAAAAGGTAAAGGGAGATAAAAAAAATAAAAATAAAAAGGAAAAGTCCACCTGGGACCACAAAGGCAGTGGTTACTGCAGAAATTCATGGGATATAGGGTACGGTGGAAGGTTCTCCTTCTAACTGGGCTAGAATAGGCCGGGACGAAATTCCCGACAACTAATGCATTTAGTGCTCCTCCCACTTCACATTCCTCACCAGTCAGTTGACCTCTAGTCTGTGCCCCCACCCATGCCGTGAACTTTTTGGGTGGCTGCGAAGAGGCAGAGTGGGTGGCCGTGAAAAGGCTGGGAGAGCGGAGCAGGCTTCAAAAACAGCCCAGGATTCAGTGACCCCTGGTAAATTGTAATTCGACCCCCAGGTTGAGAACCACTGCATTAGAGTATCATAATATTATAATATCAGAGATCTGATATTGTATTATAATATAACAAAGTCGTTTTAAAATCAAATCAACATGCCCATATCTTTAAGTGTTTGTGAACCATGACCTTGGTATTGTACCTAAATTCTTCTTTACAACATATATCATCTATTTTTCGTAACCATTGAGCTAAGTTTGGTATAGACTTTTGCTTCCAGTACATCAGTATTAATAGCTAGATTCACGTACCCGTGCCTAACGTTAGGCAGGCGTAGCGTATCTCATATATGCTACGCCGCCGTAAGTTAGAGAGGCAAGTGCTGTATTCACAAAGCACTTGCGTCCTAAGTTACGGCGGCATAGCGTAAATCGGCCGGCGTAAGCGCGCCTAATTCAAATTGTGAAGAGGTGGGCGTGTTTTATGCTAATGAATCGTGACCCGACGTGATTGACGTTTTGAACGAACGTCGCATGCGCCGTCCGTGGACATATCCTAGTGTGCATGCTCCAAATTACGCCGCAAAGACTTATTAGTTTCGACGTGAACGTAAATTACGCCCAGTCCCATTCACGGATGACTTGGGACCGACGTCCATACTAAACATTGGCTGCGCCATCTTTTTGGTGGACTAACTTTAGGCCTGAAAACGCCTTACGTAAACAGCGTATCTTTACTGCGACAGGCAAGCGTACGTTCGTGAATAGGCGTATCTCGCTGATTTACGCATTCTAAATAGACAGCTAAGATACGACGGCGCTTGCAGTCGTATCTTAGCTAGATTTAAGTGTATCTCAATTTGAGAATACACTTAAAATTACGACGGCGCAGATTCAGAGTTACGACGGCGTATCTACTGATACGCCGGCGTAAACCTCTCTGAATCTGGCTATAAATATTTTGCCGTGTTTAGCAGATGCAGGGTTATTGAGTTTTTATATCTAGATATTGACTGTGAGGTGTGGTGAAATAGAATAACCCAAAAATCAAACTGAATTATATATTGTGAGGATGGGACCCTGTGCTGTGGGAGAAATGGCTGCTTTACGCCAAAATCTGTAGAGAAACACATGTTAATGGGTCAGCTGTGTTTTGGGCTTTTTAAGGCTGACCTGAACAGCATTCAGGGCCCCACCCCACAGACAGGAAGTCTGTACCCAGGAGCCAGGTGAGCTCCCATCTGTGAGAGAAGTCACAGAGTGGATGCATCTCTGCAGGAGGCAGAGGTCATCAATATTGGAGCAGCAATACACGCCCCTCCCTTATGGAATGGAAAAAAGAAGTTAACTCAATAATGGAGGCAGAGAGATGGGTGTATAGGATTAGAGATAAACAGAATGAATTTAACAACATATGGGCAGATTGGGAACACCACTCCCCACAGATATAAGGGAGTAATGAATGTAGTCTATCTCCCTTCTCCTCCTTTAGTTTTTTTTTTAGTTTTTTTTCTTGAGCCACATATACTCACTCTAAAATATACATGATGATTAATGGGAAAGATAAACTACAATATCAGATGACTGAATTTCCCCCCATTTTATTTATTTATTTTTTGTTGTTTGCTTTACCCTACTCACCTACCCGCCCTTACTATCCCTACCCATGGGGGGGAGATGGGAGGAAATGGAAAGTGAAGGGGGAAAAAGATTGTGGCTTTCCCTCCCCCTTTTCTTTTCTTTTTTTTTTCTCCTTAGGTGGATGTAAATCATCCACAAAGGGAAATATATAAAGAACATTTCAAACACTAGAGACACAGGTTAATATACACATAATAAACACAGATACATAGATAGCACAAATAAAATAAACCCGTAAGGGTTTTTAAATTAATATATATGTAGGGAGGTACGTAGACATGTATGGGGGTGTGTGTATATACATACCAGTACACAACCCCCCCCCCCCCCCTTTTTTTTTTTTTCACTAGGAAATAGGAAACACTATCATGGTAAAACACAATATAAACACGAAAAACACGATAGGGGCACAAGAATAGAAGAGAAGAAAGGAGGGAACACCCAAATAGGGAACAATTTCTATGGAGGAAGGGAGAGGAGGAGGAAGGTATATTAATAGATTTACTCCATTTCCCCCCCCTTTTTTTATTTATTTTTTTGTTTTTGTTTTTGTTTTTTTTGTTTTTTCTTCCCTTTTTTGTTTTTGTCGTGTTTTTTTTTGTATTTGTCGTGTTTGTATTTATAAATGTAATGTTCATTGTCTTTGATGGAAGTTGGTTTTATATGTAAGTGATGTTAAGCAATATACAGAAAATGAAAAAAAAAATAATTATATAAAAAAAATATATTGGAGCAGCAAGACGTAAGCTAGAAGCTGTGTGCTTCAAAAGAACAAGTCGCTGTGTGTGAATCTAATGCTGTGTGCAGATAAGTCGCTGTGTGCGAATCAAACGCTGTGTGCGGACTGGTAATTTTTGCAAGACACAGAAATGATGAAACCCCCTGCGAGGGCTACTTTTGTTTTCTTTGAACTTTACTTTTAAATAAAAGTGGGCTACCAGCCCTTAAAAACTCTGTATTGGATTGGCATCTCACTGAAAAACGCATCTACCCTTGGAGTCTGATCCCCTCAATCTCACAATAGTTTTGTATTATAGACGCCATATTAATAACTGTCTGCCAATATTTTTGAATAAAAGGGCATGACCACCAGATATGACCGTGAGTAGCACGGCCTCCACATTCTCTCCAGCATAGCATGGAGTTAGAAGAGAACATTAAATGGAACTTAACAGGCGTGTAATACCACCTGACAGTCAATGTATAATTAATTTCTTCTATTCTGGATGAAAGGGAGGTAGCGTTAGAAAGTATCAGAATCTTGTCTCTTTGTGTATTATCAAGACTGGATTGTAGGTCTGTTTCCCAACGGGTTAGATACACTGGATATCCAGTCACTTGAGAAGACAGCAAAGCTTTATAAAATTGCGATATACAATGCTGGGGAGAATCCGCCTGTCGGAATATTGCCTCTACTTTAGTTAATTTGTTTAATGATCGGATCGGTTGAGGTAAACTGCCTACAAAATGAGATAACTGGGTGTATCGCCAAATATCTACATACTTATATCTTGTTGGACCACATATCAATCGCATAGATTTCACTTTAGAGTTTTTGGTCACGTGGTGAAGTTGGGGTTTGTCCTCTAGAAACCATGACCCTTTATCTAAAAAGCCAGGCAAAAAATAGAAATAGTGCAACAAGGGCATCAAAGGGGAGTTATATTTCCATGAGTATCGGGAGTGCAACGAATCTCATATAGCCAAGATGGATATCGTCAGGGCCGATACTGAAGGTGATAAGGTTACATATTTACATGGGATCCATAAAATAGCCGATAGATCAGTTCCTGCCATAGTATGTTACATCTGTACCCACAACCTGGAATCCCCTGCATATTTCCAATCTGATATTCAGGTTAAGGCTATTGCTTGGTAATATATCTTAAAAATTAGGAAGACCTAAGCCTCTGGCTCTTTTAGAACGGTACAGTACATCCCGGGAGATTCTAGAACGCTGTCCTTTCCATATAAAATGTGAAACCTGAGTAGCAGCCTGCTCCTGTTGAACAGGCGCTGCTATCAATTTAGAGGGGGTCTGAGTTGTTATTTAACTCAGACAAATGTATTTATGGGCAATTTAGCCTCTGTTCCAGCCATGGCTGTGCTGGGAGTAACCACCATTGTTTGCCTGGAGGTGTTATTGCCGTCCCAGGCCAAGGGTGGCAGCAGCAAGGTCGGGGTGTATTGGGTGTCCCCCTCGGCAGCGAATCAGTGGGAGTGATCGTCCTGCTGTGCATGCTGGGGAGGGTTACTTAAGGGACAGACACCATTAGGGCGAGGTAGTCAGTCTGTCGTCCCACACGCCCCGTGGCCAACCTGGATTGGGGTGCGTGTCCTGAATCCTGGCTCCGGGACCATGTTGGTCCGAGGTTGGGGCTTCGCTGGTAGACCCAGTAGTCAGACTGGGGCCTGTATGTCCTGCGGGAGGAAGCCACTTGATTAAGGAAGCCAGGGGAGGACCTACCCTGGAGAGGGCCATGCAAGAGGTTGGTATCTTGGGAGAAGGCCTGGAGACTTAATCGAAAGATGCACCATACACTGAGAGGCTTGATGATGATCGCCTGTCAGATCTAAGCTCTACTAAAGTTAATCTGGAGAGATCAGGGTGCTGAATCCTGAGGCAGAGGATTCTGGACCAAAAGTGTCTCCTCATAAAGGAAGGTCTGTGGAAGAAACTGTACTTTATTCCGTGCGCCATTCCGGCTGCTAGGTCAGTGAGAAGGACCTATCCGGGTGAGCAATACCCACTCTGGCTAGAGTGGCAACGAGAACTGTTTGCTGGAAACTGGATTGTTTCCTAATTTGAGAGTATGCACCTGAACCTATCTACCTATTTACCCTTCCACCCCTTCTAACTTATTTTCTACTACGTTCTGCAAATAAATCTTAGAAAAGAAGTGTATCTTGTGGACATTGGAATTCTTCAGACTCTCTTTCATAAAATAAATTAACACATATACAGTGGCATGTGGTTGCCATCATCCCTTAGTCAATCATAAACTGAAAAAAACTCAATGAGAGTGGGATTTTTAAGGCAACAAATATAAAGCGCAAAAATTTGTAAAAGGGTATAAATTTATTACAAAACATGTATATAATAGAAAAACATTATCAACAATGAACAAAAAATGTCATTATAAGAACAATCCAAATGATACTGTCCTTCATCAGCAAGCTGTTGGCATGCAAGACAGATAGTCCGACGCGTTTTGAATGTGTGACATTCTTCTTCAGGGTGATCCTTGTGACCGCGGGGTTGGGGGCGTGCACCCGCTGTGCGTCGACGCCACGCCCAGAGGCCGTACTTGTGACGTCATTCCCCGACGCCGCACATCGGCGTCTCTGTGTCCATCTGGCGTGTACCACGAGGGAGTCTAGGCGCCTATTTAACAGGCGCTTGTCGCTTGTTTTGGGCTGCCTTCTCCCCCTGTGCACGTCCTGCGTGACGTTGGTGGAGCTTTGTCGACAGATGGGCCACTTCTTTGTTAACACACCACCATGGAGCACTTCCCTCAATGTCTCCACATCACTCCACTTCTCAGGTATATTATGCCCGGGTCTTTCTTCCTTTGGTGATTGAACTTTCTAAACGCACTACTGGCTTTTCTAATTTATTTTCTTCTGCACCTTCTCAGGTATATTATGCCCGGGTCTTTCTTCCTTTGGTGATTGAACTTTCTAAATGCACTACTGGTTTTTTTAATTTATTTTCTTCTACACTTCACCAGGCTATTCATTGGTGGGTTTCCAATGTCTCCCACCCTTATATTCCTGGCTTTTCCTGGGCTATTATTCAGCCAATCTTTATTTTTCACCTGCTAATACCATCATTATTATATAATTTTTTCAGAAGCATTTATTGCTCCATCAACCACTCCAACTCTGCACGAGTGTTGTCCTCTCACAAGAAGCTCACTCACTCACCAATTTTGGCCACCCTGTCGCTACATGATCTCCACCTCAACTCCCGGAGGGGTACTTTCCACTCCCCTTTGCTCCCTATATTTTGTACCATGACATATCTACCTCTACATATTATATATAGGTAAGAATACTCAGACTCCAGGTTTCTGGTGCTCTTTTCCTATGCTAGTCAATTACCATTGATTACCAATTCTGTCATCTATTCTAGGTACCCCCAATGTATAGTCGCTCCTGATGAGTGGATAGAGTCCACGAAACGCGTCGAGCCTCCCTTTTGATTGTCACCCCAGTACAACAGTCATGTATCTACTATGGGTTCTGACATGTTTGAATCATTAATGTATTATTGTTATTATATTGTTTTACCATTTACGCTGGAGTAAGTGCTGGATTATCAAATTTCATGTATAACCATATGTTTTATTATTTATGATGTTATCAAATATTATGTGATTACCAATCACGTGATATTACAAATATGTGATTACCAATCATGTTGACGGTTATATTCGGTATTATACAGTGGAATTTCATTGATACCATCACTGCATATGCTCTCTGATACCTTTTTAATAAACTAAGACATTCTTATTTGATTCAATCTACCTCAGCTTTTGTGTTTCATATAAAGTCCCACTGCCCACTCTATCCCCCCCTTTTTTCATCGATCATTTCCATCAAATATTAGGGATGGAGAACTGTGTACTTTTTAGTCGCGGTCTCATTTAAAGTCCCACCTTTATATATATATATCACAGTGATATATATACTTTTTTACATTCTTCTTCAGGGTAATTTACAGTATCAGATTCTAAAGTAGAAAAGTACGAAAAATACAAAATAAATACATATTGAGCATTCAAAAAGCTGATCATCGCCATAGCACATCCCCAAGAGTAGACGTGAATAATGACTCACTTTTTCCTTAAAAAGCATGTGTATCAATGTCTCAGGATGTACATCTCACAAATTCCCCGATGGCCATATTCACTCCCGGCGCCAAACATTAAAAAGGCTCACCCATAGGGGGGCAGAATGAAAAGATTCAATCAGACGACATTCAAAAATCCTCTCATCATATCACTGTGGTGAAAAAAAAAAAAATATATATATATATATATATATATATATATATATATATATATATATATATATATATATATACAATGAGAATATACTGTAAATATAGATCCACAAAAGGGGATTGATCATGCAAAAAAAGTATGAAAAATAGCCCCCCAAGGGGAGAGAAACAGATGTTCCTCATTGATTGAAAGATGTATGAAGGTGTTTACCATGTTTCAATGGAGAAAAAATTCCAAGAAATATCCATATGAGGATCCATATATCCCAAGAAGAACCAGGCCAATGGCAAGGCAAAAAGTGCCGTTATTAATGGAGGCAAAATATATAAAAATAAAAATAAAATTAGTGAGAATTTTTTAAATTGTTATATTTATTTAAAAATTCTAATTATTCTGTGTGCCCTTTTATTCCCAAAGCATCTAGTGTAAATCAAAAAGAAAAAATATTATTTTTCTTCTTTTATAATGTAAGATAATACAGAGAGGAGACAGTGTTTTTTCTGTTTGTAATTCAACTGGGTGCTCTCCCGGCCTCCCGTCGCTAGATGGCGGTGGATGTGGAGCGAGAGTATACGTGGCTTGTGCCAGGCCATCTATACACTGCAGCTTCACGTCTTCTCCCCCTTTCTGCATAGATCGCTTTCGATGCTATGGGAGCCGTTCGGTGTTTATTTCATTTTATTTTATTCTTCGTGCGGGTTGGCTTGCCTGAGAAGGTAAGTCATCTTACTTTAGAATAGAGATTTTCTAATGATGACAGTTGTGGTGCGGCGCCACACCAGTAAATGTGGGCTAAGTTCCCATAGTTAAGATGGCGTCCACGCGGCCATCGCTCTGCAAATCACGGCGAGGTTAGCGTTATATATAGGGGTGAAGTACTGCTTAGCCCTACCCCCATTGAGAACGTCAGTTGATGACAAAACGCGTCTGGGAAGAACAGGCAGTATCGTCACTACGTTTTGAGGAGGAAGGGCTCCGTTTAAACTTGCCGGCCGGCTTGTCCTGATTTTAAACTGCATGCTGCTAAGCTGTTTTTACTGTGATGTTGTGTAAGTACCTTCCAACCGTACTTCATTAAATTTTTATGACCGAATTACGCTATGGTGCATCCCTCTTTTGTCTTCTAACTTTACATACGGGAGAGTGTCATCTGGCAGGTTCCTGAGTGCTGCTTCCTCCATTGTGATCTGTCATCTGGTGGATTAAAGGCCGCGGCTGGGTTATAGCCAAATGCACAATTGGCTTACCCTCTGGTAAGCAGCCCCTTTTACTGGTGAAGGGATCACTTCAGACAATGCTTTTCCTCACGTAGTGGTGGTCTGCTAAGGTTTAATTACATGAGTGTGTCTGCTGGAGGATTCGGTTTAACCACAATTTTTTCTGAGATAACATCTACTGTGGACTATTTATTTACCCATACGGACTGTTTTTCATTATTATAGGGGTTATCCCTTATGATCAAATAACTTTTTGGCGCAGCTTTATTTTGTTTTCCTTGCTCCTGCTATTAGCAGGGGCAGCCAATGCTAAGTATACCCGTCGTTCCCGCGTCGTGATGTTTGAAAATTATGTCGTTTGCGTAAGTGAATCGTGAATGGCGCTGGACGCCATTTACGTTCACGTTGAAGCAAATGACGTCCTTTCGACGTCATTTGCCGCAATGCACGTCGGGAAAGTTTCCAGACGGAGCATGCGCACTACGTTCGGCGCAGGAACGTGCCTAATTTAAATGATCCACGCCCCCTACGGGATCATTTAAATTACGCGCCCTTACGCCGGGCATTTTTAAGGAGCGCCTGTGCAAATTACATAGCTACTGCTTCATGAATGAAGCGTAGCATAGGTAATTTACGGAGGCGCAGCGTTAAAACGGTACGCTGCGCCTCCGTAAGAGGGCGCAAGTCGAATCTGAATCCACCCCAAGTACGCTAGGCAAATAGCAATGTGATTTAAGGTAGATATTAACGTCAAAACATTTTTTTTTGTGATTTTTGATATAATAAGGGCACATTATTTAGTCACATCACCCCCTGCCTCCATCCCCCTCTGCCACCAACACCCCCTGCCTTCACCTCCCTCTGCGGTGCCACAATCTCCCCTGCCTCCAATCTCCCTCTGCCTCCAATCTCTCTCTGCCTCCAATCTCCCCCAGGCCTCCTGCCTCTATCCCCCTCTGCGGTGCCACCAACAATCCCTGTCTCTATCCCCCACCCTCTGTGGTGCCACCAACACCCCCTGCCTAAAAACACCCCCTGCCACTAACACCCCCTGCCTCCAATCTCCCCCTGCCTCCATTGCCCTCTACTTCCTTCCCCCTCTGCGGTGCCACCACAGCCACCATCACCCCCTGCCTCCAATCTCCATGCGCAGTTCCAAGCCGAACCAACCTCAGCTATTTTTACTGGCACATTCCCGCAACAACGGACATTTACGAACGGGGGAAAAAAGTGGCCGTTTTTACGAACTGTCTGTAAAAATACAGACGGTTGGCAACACTGCTCCTGGTCATCCCACAGGTGCGAGGAGAGTGACGTTGAAGTGACCCCCTTGGCGTCCTTAAATACTCACCTTGTCCGCGTTCCAGGTGGTGAGTTCCTCACCTATTTGTGACCGTTCCATACGGTCGATTACCTAACAAAAACAGGGTCGTCATGCGTGCCGTGTCATCAAGACATGACATGCATGGGAAGCCGTCATTCGTCGGCTTTCGCAAATGTCATTTCCGGAACCGGAAACAACGTCGCGGCCATCTTGGTCATGGGTATCGGCTCTATCAGACCCTCTTTTATTACCCTGGACAACGAGAAGATAAAGGTAACATGCCGCCCAAAATACTCAGCAGCTCCTTCGGGGGTTAGTGCTACACCAAGGATTGAAGGGTGGAAAAAAAAACAGAAGTGACTCCAAAGGGAATCATTCGAAACATGAATAAAATACGGGGTAGGATATTAATTTTAACTATGTTTATTTTCCCCAACCAAGTATGAAAAATATAAGTCCATTTACGTGAATCAGATTTAATTTCATTCAGGAAAGGAATATAATATTGAAACATGTCTGACAAACAGGCTGTTAAATTAACTCCTAAATATTTTAAGGTTCTAGGCTGCCAAGTAAATGTGAATAATGGACATAACTTCCTGGATATTATAAGTACCTCAGATTTTAACATATTAATCTTAAAATTAGAAAAGGATTTAAATATATTCGAAGCAAAGCCATTATGTTTGGAAGAGTAATTCTAGGTTTCTGCATGTAAAACAAAATATCATCTGCATACGCTGCAAATTTGTGCTCTACTAGCTAGATTCAGGTACGGGCGCGTATCTTTAAGGTGGCGTAGCGTATTGTATTTACGCTACGCCGCCTTAAGTCAGAGAGGCAAGTACTGTATTCACAAAGCACTTGCCTCCTAACTTTCGGGCGGCGTAGCGTAAATGGGGCCGGCGTAAGCGCGCCAAATTCAAATGAGGATGGGGGGGCGTGTTTTATGTTAATGTTTGGTGACCAGACGTGATTGACGTTTTTTAGGAATGGCGCATGCGCCGTCCGTGTACATATCCCAGTGTGCATTGCTCCAAAGTATGCCGCAAGGACGTATTGGTTTCGACGTGAACGTAAATTACGTCCAGCCCCATTCACGGACGACTTACGCAAACAACGTAAAATTTTCAAAATTCGACGCGGGAACGACGGCCATACTTCACATTGGCTAGGCCAGCTATTTGTTGGAATAACTTTACGCCGGAAAAAAGCCATACGTAAACGACGTAAAAAAAATGCGCCGGGCGCACCTACGTTCGTGAATCGGCGTATCTAGTCATTTACATATTCTATGCAGAACTCAACGGAAGCGTCACCTAGCGTCCAGCGGGAAAATTGCACCCTAAGATACGACGGCGTAGGAGACTTACGCCGCTCATATCTTAGCCTAATTTAAACAAATCTGGTTTCCAGAATACACTTAAATTAACGCCAGCGTAGATTCAGAGTTACGACGACGTATCTACTGATACGCCGGTGTAAACGTACCTGAATCTGGCTATACCTCTTTAATTTTCACTGAATATTATGATCATGTCTTATTGTTGAAAGAAAAGGTTCTAATAAAATGGCAAACAACAGGGGTGAAAGAGGACATCTCTGTCGTGTGCCATTACTAAGTGTAAATGATTCGCTAAGTGAGCCATTTACCCTTATCCTAGCGGACGGAGATACATAAAGAGCAAAATGTGATAAAGCATCATTGGGCCAAAACCCATAAATTTCAGAGTTGTCCTTAAGTAATCCCAGTCAACCCTATCGAATGCTTTTTCAGCATTGGTAGAGAGTAACAGGGTGAGCTGGGAACATCTCGTCACATAAGAAATAATGGACAAAGTCTGTAACAAATAATCTCTTGCTTAAATCTCTATGATAAAAAACTTATTTTTATTAGAGCAGAAAAATAAATATGATAAAGAGATTTTTGTGTGCCATTTATTTATTACATTTCTCTTATTTTATTGCTTGAATAATGTAGTAGCACAGTGCTTTAGTGGTTAGCACTCTTGCCTAGCAGCCATAGGGCCGAAGGTTCAAATTGCAATCATGGCACTACACGCTTGGCGTTTGCATGATCTCCCTGTGCCTGTATGGGTTGCCTCCAGGTACTCCAGTTTCCTCCAACACTCCAAAAACATGCTGGTAGGCTCATTGGCTCCAGGGCTGTCTTAATGCATTGGCACTGCATGGGGGGGGCCTCATGATAATCTTGCATTACATCATACATGCCAACTGTGGCAGATTAGCTGGGATAGTCACGCGTTTTACTAAGCTGTCCCAGGGTGCCAGTGTCCTGGAACCTGCACTGTGCCCCACTGACATGTACTGCGTCTTTCTGCTTTCCCCCCGTACTGTGGCCTTTGAGTTGATTAGCCTTTGGATTATGGCGTGTTTTCTTATTGTTTAAAATAGATTTTATTGAACATACTAATAAATATATGTTTCATTTTATCAACTATTTATACTTTAATTCTTGAGGGTAGGTGCGTAAATTGGGCCAGGATGGTAGGGGCCCCATTGTATTACTTTGCCCAGGGGCCCATGATGCTATTAAGATGGCCCTGATTGGCTCCTGTCTAAATTGGCCCTAATATGTGTATGTATAATTGTGAGTTAGGTACCTTAGATTGTGGGCTCCTTGAGGGTTAGCGACTGATGTGAATGTACAATATACAGGTATAATATATATATATATATATATATATATATATATATATATATATATATATATATATATATATATATATATATATATATATATATATATATATATATATATATATATATATATATATATATATATATATATATATATATATATATAATGAAGCACTTCATAAATGTATAGCACTATATAAGTTCCAATAATAAAAACATCCCATTAAAGTATTTCCCAACATATCATCCAGATCACTTATCGAGTCACTGACCCTCGTCTGAAAGATGGAGAAATGTATCCGGCTTTATTCCGTATGACACCAGACGTAAATTGGGCCAGGATGGTAGGGGCCCCATTGTATTACTTTGCCCAGGGGCCCATGATGCTATTAAGATGGCCCTGATTGGCTCCTGTCTAAATTGGCCCTAATATGTGTATGTATAATTGTGAGTTAGGTACCTTAGATTGTGGGCTCCTTGAGGGTTAGCGACTGATGTGAATGTACAATATACAGGTATAATATATATATATATATATATATATATATATATATATATATATATATATATATATATATATATATATATATATATATATATATATATATATATATAATGAAGCACTTCATAAATGTATAGCACTATATAAGTTCCAATAATAAAAACATCCCATTAAAGTATTTCCCAACATATCATCCAGATCACTTATCGAGTCACTGACCCTCGTCTGAAAGATGGAGAAATGTATCCGGCTTTATTCCGTATGACACCAGACGATCAGGTCCGTTTTTCAGCCATTATTAAATTATTGCAGCATTTTGGGTGGAACTGGGTTGGAATAATAACAGAGGATAAAAGCGGAGAGGAGGAGGCCCAAGAACTAATGAAGATGATGAGAGAACATGGGATCTGCACAGAAATAATCATTCCACTCAGATCAATGATAGCAAATTTTATTAACAAATCAGAATTTACGAGGGATTTAACAGCTAAGGTTTTCATAGCGTGCGGAACTTCCGTAAAGTACTTGCAATATTTTGTTTACACTTTACGCTCTGCTGCAGAAAATATCACATTTATTTTCCCACCTTCATGGATTAAGTTAGCTGATTTATATTTATTGAAGTACACATTACTTAACCACAGCTTCATATTTGTGTGGCCACAAGAAAAAAACTCAAACATGGATGTTTATCCCGAAGGCGTCAACTTCTCCAGCTGCTTACATGACCCCATACTGGAATATATTTGGGTTTATCAGTTTCACTGCCTTTCCCCAAACCAAGACAGAAATCTCTATTTTCAAGGGACCCATGATGATACTCCTCTAAACCAGTGTACAGATGTGAAAGATGTGTCATCCTTATTTTCTTCTTATACAACTCAGCCCTCCTATGTATACAGGGCTGTATATATTCTGGCCCACACCCTACATAGGATGTACATGTTGAAAAATACATTCAGACAACATGGATTCCAACACAGAGTAAGTTGGATAATAAATGTCTATTTATGGCTCAAAATTTCAAGTCCTGAGCTATCAGCCAGGCCCCCGAGGTCTACTTGTCTCCAGTTCCATGCCCAATCCCTACCCTGCCCCGCCCCTAATCCAGCCCCGAAACCCACCCTCATAAATTATCTCATGAAATGACACTTAAAAATGTTATGCAGCCTGTGTCCACCAATGCAGCATGTGCCCATTAATGCAGCCTATGCCCATCAATGCAGCATGTGCCCAGCAATGCAACCTGTGCCCAGCATGCAGCATGTGCCCACAGTGCAGCCTGTGGCTAGCTAAGCTCTAATGTGTTTGAGTGAGTGGCAAATGAGGTGGCGTGGCAGTGAATTTAGTGGCAGAAATGTCCCATGACAGAGGCGTGAAGTGGTGCGTTGCGGTTCTGGCCGACAACACGGGGGCTCTGGAGCATGTACTGAAATGTGGGCAACACCACTGGGGAATGTTCAAGGTGAGCCTGCTTGCGAGAGCGTGCAAGGGTTGGGATCTGAACATGTGTCAATGAAATGAGTGACCCAAATTCCCATGGCAGCGATTCAAATCGGTGCAGCGTGGTGCGACTTGCCGCATGCGAATCCTGGAGCATGTGCTGAAATGGGGCTAGGTAAAGTGGGGCATGTTTTGGGTGGGGCTGTGTCTGAGGATGTGTGTGGAGTTGCTGGGGCGTGTTGTGGTTAGGCGAGTGGCCGAAATGTCCCATGACAGAGGCATGAACCGGTGTGTTGTGACTGCGACTGACGAGCACCGGGCTCTGGAGCATGTACTGAAATGGGGCCACGCCGGTCTCGGGCATGTTTGGGGCGAAGCTGCACCTGAGAATGTACTCGGATTCGATCAGATGTATCGCAGCTGGATATGTGGCAGAAATGTCCCATGACAGAGGCGTAAAGGTGCATTGCCATGTGGCTTGGCGATTACCGGGCTCTGGAGCATGTGCTGAAATGGGACCGCTACTGATTAGGGCATGTTGCCGAGGTGGGCCTGCTCACGAATGTGTGGGATGCATGGGGTACATGACCGTACTACCCCCTAGTGGAACTTGAACTAATTGACTCTTGTTCTTTTTTTTTGCACTATGCCCCTTCATTTGTGCACAAATATAACACCATTTATTAAGTATACAGAGCCCTTGTTATCACACCACCCATACCTACTGTATAGTTAATGGGTTTTGAAAGAGCAAGAGGCTTTCTAAAGGTATGCCTCCCGACTGTTGAATGGCCTAGCATAAACCCCTTTTTTTTTTTTGCAGATGCCCGCACAAATACAGGCAAGGCGATGTACGTGCCAAATGAGGTTGGTGGATGAGCAGGGGGCGGGTGAGACGGTTGTAGGATTGTGGACTCTCCTGGTATGGGGGGGTGCATCGGTGGGTGTATCCCCTGTATGTGTGGTGCGTGTGGTAGGCGCAACCGGACGTGAGTGGCGCCTGGAACAAGTTGCGGTGAGGGGCAGAAATGGCTGTGCGGGGTTTCTGGGGAGAGTTTTGCGGTGACACAAAGCCTCCAATGCTGGACCAGTTGAAAGGAGGTTTGCAGAGCCTACCTGTTGTCGACGAGCGGTAGCCGAGCAGGGGCAGAGGTACCGGGTGCTGCTTCTGCTGTGTCGGTTTGATGATGTATGTGACGTGCGCCGGAACCACGTCCTGGGACAAGAAACCGACGGAGCCCGCAGCCGCTTATGAGGGCTAATTAGGCTGACGGGCTCCGCCCATAAATGCAGGCCACTGCTCGGCCTTCTAACATATATACGCCATATTTATCAGCGTATAACATGCACTTTTTCCTCCTGAAAATCATAGGTGTGTATTATACGCCAATTCCTGGTTGCCTCAGGGTGGGGGAGGACAAGGCGAGTACACAGAGCCACAATTTCCTGGGTACCCAGCGCTCAGTGACACACAGTCCCACCTCTTGGCCCGGCATTGGACCACTGTTCTGTCTATCCTAGGAGCCGGGCCAGGAGGCAGGACTGTGAGTGACTGCGAGTGCTGGGTACACAGGAGATTGCGGCTCTGTGTAATCCGGCACTGGTGAGGCTGCAATGATAGGCAAAGGTGAGGCTGCAGATGGGCACTGAGTAGGCTGCATTTATGGACAATGTCAAGGCTGCAGAGGGGCACTGAGCAGGCTGCAATGGAGAGGCTGCAGATGGGCACTGATCAGGCTGCAATGGAGAGGCTGCAAATGGGCACTGAGCAGGCTGGGCAATGGCAAGGCTGCACATAGGCACTGAGCAGGCTCATATTTATGCCGGTGTAGCGTATCGAATATACGCTACGCCGATGCAGCGCAGAGAGGCAAGCACAGAATTCACAAAGCACTTGCCTCCCTGATGGGCACTGATAAGGCTGCATTTATGGACTGTGAACCTTATTTTGCTTCAAAGTTCTTAATTTAAAATGTAAGGCCCGGATTCACATACATTGGCGCATATTTATGCCTGCATAGCATATCGAATATATGCTACGCCGACGCAGCGCAGAGAGGCAACCACAGAATTCACAAAGCACTTGCCTCCCAGGTGGGCACTAATAAGGCTGCATTGATGGACTGTGAACCTTATTTTGCTTCAAAGTTCTTTATTTAAAATGTAAGGCCCGGATTCACATACATTGGCGCATATTTATGCCGGCGTAGCGTATCAAATATACACTACGCCGACACAGCGCAGAGAGGCAAGCACAGAATTCACAAAACATTTGCCTCCCAAACAGAGCTGGGTTTCCTCTGCGTAATCCGGCGTAGGTGGAAGTGGGCGTGAGCCATGCTAATGAGGCGTGACCCCATGCAAATAATGGCCCGAGCGCCATAAAGATACGAATAATGAACGGCGCTCAGAATCACATCGAAACAACTGCCTAAGATACGTCGAATCACTGCCTACGGCGTGAACGTAACCTACGCCCAGCCATATTCTTGTACAACGTAAACGACGTAAAATACAACGGCTTGTGTTCCCTGGTCCATACCTTTGCATGGGTTGCGCCTCATATATGGGGAATAACTTTACGCCGGACGTACGACTTATGCAAACCACATATATTATGCGCCGGGCGCAAGTACGTTCGTGAATCGGCGTATCTCCTTAATTTGCATATGTGCATAGAAAATCAATGGGAGCAGCAAATGTGCCCAGTGTAAATATGCGCCCACGATACGACGGCGTAGGCAAGTAACGTCGGTCGTAGGAAGCCTATTTTTAAGTGTATCTCAGATTGTGGGCACGGCGCACAGATACGACGGCGCATATTTACACTTATGCAGTGTATCTCGAGATACGTCGTGTAAGTGCTTTGTGAATCCGGGCCTATGTTTTTTTCCTGAAACTTCCCTCCTAAAATGAAGGTGCGTGTTATACGCCAAATAAATACGGTAATTCAAGAACTCTTCTATCTGTATGTAGTAATGTGTGTTCTTTTGTCTTCTATAAACAGCTGCACAAATATGTGAGAAATGTTCATTACACCGACCCTGATGAAGGAGACATCTACTTCAGTGGGAGAAGAGAAGTTCCCACCAATCTTATTTTACAAAGCTGGCTTTACTTTAACCATACACATTCTTCATACAGAACAATTTTCACTATTTAAGGCCCAGATTATGTGCCGGGACCATTTCCCGATATGAGGGATCCGTCCTACTGGAGAGGAGGCAAAGTAAGAGACAACTTTATTTTCTGTTTATATTGTTTGCTGAGGAGATTCATAATTCAGATTTATAGAGATTTTCTATTAATTGAGTTCTGCCAGCCAATGTGCTTCTGCATGAATGGGGTCATTTGTTGAGCCGTTGAAGATTTCTGATTGTAAAAATCGGTGAATTTATTTTCTATGTGTTATGGAATAATGTTGTCAGAGGAGGTAACGGGGGGCTGTAAATCTCTGACACAAATGACATGGACACTAAAGCTCAAACACATAGGCCCAGATTCTCAAAGGGCCGTCGTAAGTCCTAATCTGGGCCGTCGTATCTATGCGACTGATTCTTAGAATCAGTTACGCATAGATAACCATTAGATCCGACAGGCGTAAGGCTCTTACGCTGTCGGATCTTAAATGCAATTTTCTTTTTCGCCGATAGGTGTCGCCTCCGTCGTTTTTCCCGTCGAGTATGCAAATTAGCAAAATACGCGAATTCCCGAACGTACGCGCGGTCGACGCAGTGAAGTTACGACATTTACGTTAGATTTGCGACGCGTAAAGTTGCCCCTGCTATATGAGGGGCAACCAATGTTAAGTATGGCCGTCGTTCCTGCTTTGAAATTTAAAAATTTACGTTGTTTGTGTAAGTCGTCCGTGAATGGGGCTGGACACCATTTACGTTCACGTCGAAACCAATGACGTCCTTGCGACGTCATTTGGAGCAATGCACCCTGGAATATTTTCCGGACGGCGCATGTGCAGTACGTTCGGCGCAGGAACGCGCCTAATTTAAATGCTCCATGATCCCTACCCGGCTCATTTGAATTAGGCAGGCTTGCGTTGGGGGATTTACGCTACGCCGCCGCAACTTTACAGGCAAGTTCTTTGTAAATAAAGCACTTGCCTGAAAAACTAGCGGCGGCGTACCGTAAACCAGATACGTTACGCCCGCACAGTTTTACGCCCATGTACGAGAATCTGGGCCACAGAGTGTGTATATATATATATATACTGACAGTGTCAGTAGAGCAATGGGCGGGGCCAGTAGGGTAGAGATTGCTGTCAGTAAGGAATCAGACGGTGTCAGTGGTTTTTATTTTTAATATTTACATTTTTATTATTTTTTACAATTGTTCTGGACCCCTGTTAGGGGGTTTTGTTGAAATAACAGGGGGTATCTGCACCACACGGGGTAATTAGAGTGTGCCCAGGCACACCTGGCACACCCTGTGCACACGCCTATAGACATGAAATATAATTATTACCGGAAATAGCAGCACTGAAATCACCACAATGATAATAATAAAGCATCCAATTGAGAAGTTCAGGATGTCCTTATGCACAACACAAAGAAAAAGATTTTGCTTGCGGGACTTTTAAAGAGTCACACCGCAAACAATATCTATAAAAATATGAACCATTGATTGACATACATTTAAAAACATATATTGCACAATGACTTGTTAACGAACATAAATAGTGTTACCATACAGATGCGACCATTTATCTGGAGCAACTGACCTTGACGTGTTTCGCAAGGTGGATCTCGTTTCTTCAGGAGAAGCACAGGAAAGTATAATTAATGCTGAATGCTGGCCAACTCACACCCAATTGGTGATCAAGCTGCAAAGTGAATGGTAGAATCCTATATAAAGCAGTATACATGGTAGCATACAAAATGGGCAGCCGTGTTGGTCCTTCCTCCCCTCAAGGGTGCGTGGCGTTCTTTATTTTTCTTTTTGGACTCCACACTGACAACTAGGGAATCTGTTCTGTGAGCATATCATTTGGCATTACTTATACTTTCCTGTGCTTCTCCTGAAGAATCCAGATCCACCTCACAAACCGCGCCAAGTTGCTCCAGATCATTGGTTCTATCTATATGGTTCCTCTAGGTCCCACATGCTATGTTTTTTTATGTGATTTTTATGTAACACCATTCATGTTCGTTAACAAGTCATTGTGCAATATATGTTATTAAATGTATGTCAATCAATGTTTCATATTTTTATAGAAATTGTTATAGAGAGAACATGGAGGGCTACTTCGTTAAGCCCCGTACACACGAGAGGATCTCCGCTGGAAACGGTCCGCAGGACCGTTTCCTGCGAAGATTCCTCCCCCGGATTTGAATCCGATGGCTTGTACTCACCATTGGATCAAAATCCGTGCGGAATTCATCCGCGGTGACGTGTCGCGCCGTCGCTGCGATGATGACGCGGCGACGTGCGCGACGCTGGAATGTAAGTACTTCCACGCATGCGTCGAATCATTACGACGCATGCGAGGGAGGGAAGCGGACGAATTGATCCGGTGAGTCTGTACAGACCACCGGATCAATCCGCTGGACCCGATTCAAGTGGATACATTTCTTAGCATGCTAAGAAATTTATATCCGCTTGAAATGGATTGGGCCGAGGAATCTCCGCGGATAAATATCCGCTAGGCCGTACAGACGACCGGATTTATCCGCTGGAACTGATCCGTGGATCAATTCCAGCGGATTGATCCGGTGGTGTGTACGAGGCCTTACAGTAACCAAGGGTTGGACTTTTTAGGCATGGAAACAATGGAGAAGTAAATATCAAAAATAATATTTATAGAAAAAGGTACATAGTATAATAACAGTGTTCAAGAATTAAAAATCATATAAAAATAATACAGTTTGTACAGTGAGCCCTTGTGGGTCTACGTGTTTCGTTGTTAGGCTTCTTCGGGACACAGTCAAGGTTCAAAAGAAATGACAAGAAAAGCGAACGATTAGGATGGACTATTACTGCAATCCCTCCTCATTGGCTTACCTCGGCATACTCTATCCCCCCTTCAGTCCATCATGAATGCTGGTGTCAGACTCATCCACCTTACCAACCGCTCTGTCTCTGCTACTCCTCTCTGTCAATTCCTCCACTGGCTTCTGCTCACCCAACAAATTAAATTCAAAATACTAACAACTACCTACAAAGCCATCCACAACTCTGCCCCCAGCTACATCACTGACCTATAGCCAGATTGTCCTGATAGAAGATCCAGCAATTCTGCCATCAGTGGCAACGTCAGGAGAATCCAGTCCCGACGCATGCGCATTGGCGCGCGTTTGTGCGCGTCCATGTGCGCGCGTTTTGGCGCCAAGGAGTGCTATTTAAACTGCCTGGTCCCTTATCATCTTGCTGACCAGTCTACAGCGTTTCCTGAAAGAACCTGCACCTGCTACCTGTCTGATTACTGTTTACCTGACCCGGCTTCCTGTGACCTACCTCTGCCTGCAGCCTGCCCTTGACCCCGGCTTGATCTGACCACCGACTCTGATTAACCCCTGGCTCTGTCATCTGCCCGCCTGATATACCGACCCGGCCTGGACTTGATTAACCCTTTTGATTCTGCTCCGTTCTCCTGATCTGCTGCCTGATCCAGTGTGTGCCTATCACTTGGCTCTTCATCAGCAAGCGCTACATCACTGTTCCTGTGTTCCGTGGTTTACTGCCAGGACCCCGTCAACACCTGTCTACTTCCTCTTCCGGTCTGCTACCAGCTTACCACCAGGCGCTTGTGCCCCTCTAGACTCTTGACCCTCTGTCTGCTCTACCAGGGGCTCCTGAGTCAGAGGCTTACGAGAGGCCGCTCCCTGCACATTGGGCTCCACAACCAGGTACGTGACACAGATTCAGAAAGACTGGCTTAACTTTGAGCCGGCGTAGCGTATCGCATATACGCTACGCCGCCGTAAGTCAGAGAGGCAAGTGCTGTATTCACAAAGCACTTGCCTCCTAAGTTACGGCGGCATAGCGTAAATGGGCCGGCCTAAGCGCGCCTAATTCAAATGAGTAACAGGGGCATGTTTTATGTAAATGATTCGTGACCTGACGTGATTGACGTTTTTAACAAACGGCGCATGCGCCGTCCGTGGACATATCCCAGTGTGAATTGCTCCAAAGTACGCCGCAAGGACGTATTGGTTTAGACGTGAACGTAAATTACGTCCAGCCCCATTCACGGACGACTTACGCAAACGACGTAAATTTTAAAAAAATTGACGCGGGAACGACATCCATACTTTGGCTAGCCCAGCTATTTGTTCGACTAACTTTACGCCTGAAAACGCCTTATGTAAACGGCGTATCTTTACTGCGACGGGCAAGCGTACGTTCATGAATAGGCGTATCTCACTGATTTATGCATTATAGGCGTAAATCAGCATTCACGCCCCTAGTGGCCGGCGGAACTAGACAGCTAATATACGACGGCGCAGGCAGTCGTATCTTATCTACATTTAAGTGTAACTCAATTAGAGAATACACTTAAACGTACGACGGCTTAGATTCCGAGTTACGACGGCGTATCTACTGATACGCCGGCTTAACTCTTTGTGAATCTAGCTCCTAATCTCTAAATACCAACCTAATCATTCTCTTCATTCTTCTCAAGACCTCCTGCTCTCTAGCTCTCTCATTACCTGTTCCCATGACTTCTTCAGAGTCTCTCCAAGCCTATAGAACTCCTTACCCCAATCTGTCTGTCTATCTTCTTCTCTATTAGGTTTTAGGGGATGCCTGAAAACCCTCCTCTTCAGAGACGCCTATCCTTCCCACACCAAACCCTATTTTAATTTTGTCCATCTTATCATCCCCCACAGCTACTTTGTTCCACTTGACCCTCTCTTCTAGATTGTAAGCTCTAACGAGCAGGGCCCTCTGATCCCTCCTGTATTGATTTGTATTATAACTGTACTGTCTTTCCTGATGTTGTAAAGTGCTGTGCAAACTGTTGGCGCCATATAAATCCTGTATAATAATAATAATAATAATAATAATAATAATAATAATAATACAAAATCTGGTAAACGAAAAATTACCACAATATGGACGATTTCCAAAAGATTGTAGAAAAGGTGATTCTATTCATGAATCCAATAGAGTGGCGCTAAGCAGATATCCAGTGGTATACAATTTGTCAAAGTGTGAACAAAATCTTTCAACAGACTCCCAAAAGGATAGGCAGCACATTAGAGTGAACTGAAGCTTAACAGGGACATATATGCCTCAAATATCAAAAGTAGTGGCTCTGGGGAATCCAGGATCCGATAAAGGAAAATATCTGGAACTCAGACGCGGGCGGGATGTTTTTATAGCTCACCTACTACAGTGCCCATAGAGAGGTGATATGAATCTCGAAGTGAGTGGACAAGCCCCTGAGAGACAGTGTCCTGTTGTACATGATGTGGCATTGTGAATGCTTCCTCTTTAATTTTTTCCAGATATTGTTTGAGGTTTGACTCTTTAACCACTTACCCCCAGGACCATATTGCTGCCCAAAGACCAGAGTACTTTTTGCGATTCGGGACTGCGTCGCTTTAACAGACAATTGCGCGGTCGTGCAACGTGGCTCCCAAACAAAATTGGCGTCCTTTTTTTCCCCACAAATAGAGCTTTCTTTTGGTGGTATTTGATCACCTCTGCGGTTTTTAGTTTTTGCGCTATAAACAAAAATAGAGCAACAATTTTGAAAAAAAATAATATTTTTTACATTTTGCTAAAATAAGTATCCCCAAAAATATATAAAAAAAACATTTTTTTTCCTCAGTTTAGGCCGATACGTTTTCTTCTACATATTTTTCGTAAAAAAAAATCGCAATAAGCGTTTATTGATTGGTTTGCGCACAAGTTATAGCGTTTACAAAATAGGGGGTATTTTTATGTAATGTTTATTATATTTTTTTTACTAGTAATTGCGGCGATCAGCGATTTTTTTTCGGTACTGCGACATTATGGCGGACACTTCGGACACTTTTGACACATTTTTGGGACCATTGGCATTTGTATAGCGATCAGTGCTATAAAAATGCATTGGATTACTATAAAAATGCCACTGGCAGTGAAGGGGTTAACACTAGGGGGCGGGGAAGGGGTTAAGTATGCCTGGGTGTGTTCTTACTGTGGGGGGGGGTGGCCTCACTAGGGGAAACACTGATCCTCTGTTCATACATTGTATGAACCGAAGATCAGCATTTCCCCTGCTGACAGGACCGGGAGCTGTGTGTTTACACACACAGCTCCCGGTCCCCGCTCTGTACCGAGCGATCGCGTGTGCCCGGCGGCGATTGCGCCCGCCGGGCACATGCACGGGAGTCGGGGGCGAGCGGGGGGCGAGCGGGGGGCGCGCGCGCGCCGGCGGAGGCGCGCGCGCCCCCCGCTCGCCCCCTAGTGGCGGCTGGGAGAGAGGACGTTATACTACGTGCTCTCGCCCAGCCGAGCCAACTTGCCGACGTAGAACGGCGGTGGGCGGTCGGCTAGTGGTTAACCACTTGCTTACCCGGCACATATACCCCCTTCCTGCCCAGGCGAAATTTCAGCTTTCGACACTGTCACGCTTTGAATGAAAATTGCGCGGTCGTGCGACATGGCTCCCAAACAAAATTGGTGTCCTTTTTTCCCCAACAAATAGAGCTTTCTTTGGTGGTATTTGATCACCTCTGCGGTTTTTATTTTTTGCACTATAAACAAAAATAGAGCGACAATTTTGAAAAAAAACACAATCTTTTTTACTTTTTGCTATAATAAATATCCCAATTTTCTTTTTTTTTTTAAATGTTTTCCTCAGATTAGGCTGATACGTATTCTTCTACATATTTTTGGTAAAAAAAATCGCAATAAGCATATAGTGATTGGTTTGTGCAAAAGTTAGATTGCCTACAAAATAGATAGGGGATAGATTTAAGAATTTTTCTTATTTTTTTTTTCACTAGTAATTGTGGTTATCTGCGATATTGTGGTGGACACATCGGACACTTTTGATACATTTTTGGGACTATTCACATTTATACAGCGAACAGTGCTATAAATATGCACTGATTACTGTATAAATGTGACTGGCAGGGAAGGGGTTAACATTAGGGGGCGAGGAAGGGGTTAAATGTGTTCCCTAGGAGTGATTCTTACTGTGGGGGGAGGGGAATGACTGGGGGAGGTGACCGATTTGTACAAGGGACACAGCATCGGTCTCCTCTCCCTGACAGGACATGGGGCTCTGTGTTTACACACACAGATCCAAGTCTTTGGCTGTGTAATGGCCGATCGTAGGTAACTGGCAGACATCACGGCCGCCAGGCATGCGCCTCGTCACCTCAGTGATGTGGCGGGCACGCGCGCACTGCCGGCGGTGCTCACGCGCCCCGCAGTGGCCGGAGGAGCCGAGGACGTCACTAGACCTTGTGGCTATAAATTGACAATGGCTCGGGTCTCAAGAAGTTAAAAGTCCCATGGGCAAAATGTTTTACTTTGTTTTGTGCATACTAGTTTGGGACTAATGGCCCGTACACACGATCCAAATATCATACGAAAACTGTCATCCAAGGAAGAATAGTACGATCATCGGATCGTTGTTACAGAGCTTTCAAGAGCCGGTCACAACAATTCATCCAATTGTTATTTGATCGGACAAGCACGGAAATTTTCCTTGTATGATTCCAGATCATACGATTTTAGTTTAGTCAGTATAGTTGTCGTCCGAAAATACAATACAAATACATTACAACACATGACATCACTTCCGATTTTTTTTTTCTGTCGTACGAAAATTTTCATGTCTTTAGTAACCTATTCAAGTTCTACTTGTGACTACTAAGCGAAAAAAGTCAGATGATCTTTCATGCGATTTTCGCATGGTGTGTACGGGGCATTAGACACTATGGGCCAGATTCACAGATTCGTATCTCCTGTCCTATCTATGCGGCTGATTCATAGAATCAGTTCCGCATAGATAGCCCTAAGATCCGACAGGTGTAATTGACTTACACTGTCGGATCTTAGGATGTAATACTTCGGCCGCCGCTCGGTGGAGTTTGCGTTGTTTTCCTGCGTCGGGTATGCTAATGAGCATTTACGGCGATCCACAATGGTTTTCGCGTTTGTTATGTCGTCGCTAGTAATTTTTTCCTGTCACAAATTTACACCTGCTTTAACATGGCTTAACTTTAGTCGAGCCATGTTAAAGTATGGCCGTCGTTCCCAGGTCGAATTTCAATTTTTTTTTTTGGTGTAAGACGTCCAGGAATACGAATGGACGCTACGCATATGGCCGTTCTAAAAAATAACGTCACATCGCGCAAAGCACGGTGGGAATATCTAAACTGAGCATGCACAGTACGTCCGGTGCGGGAGCGCGCCTAATTTAAATGGTACCCGCCCCATTTGAATTGGGCGGGCTTGCGCCGGACATGTTTACGATACACCACCACAAGTTTACAGGTAAGTACAGGTAAGTGCTTTGTGGATAAGGCACTTACACTGAAAACTTGCGGCGGTGTAACGTGAACGGGTTACGTTACACGGCCACAATTATTCATGAATCTGGCCCTATCTCAGTCCTTTCCTTATTGGCTCTATTTCTCTGTCCAGGATGTCCTTATAACATGTCTTGGCACTCCATAAAAAGTATAAAAGGTATATAGAAAGAAACAAAAGGAATCTATCTGGATGCCTCTTTGTCTTTTTCATGTTATTGCTGAAAATAAATATCATAAGAACATTCAGAGCTCCTAGAGGTGTCTCCTGGATAAATGGTGTCTGATTTAATGTGATAAATCAGGAACACTTCTACTAGTTGGTGACAGATTATATACAGTGACATGAGTAGGTGTGACAGTTGTGAGATATTATTAGGAGTGACAGTTGGGGGATAATATGTGTAATGGAACGTCCCACACTCTGTTTGAGTGCTTCCGTCATATACCACTTCCTATCAGTCTGGATATAGATATCAGATATTCCAGCTGCTCTCAACACACAACGAGACGAGACTTGTTTGTCTGCTGAACATGGAGTGTTTAATAGAACCAAGAATGCAGCCTTATATACAGTTTAAAGAGGAGGTAACCAGAACATAAATTAACATGAGCTAATTAACTAATCATTTACCCAGACGAGGTGACTCCAAGATATGACCTTTTAGAGTAGACGTCTCGTCTCCGCATTCAACTGCTATACAAGACACATTATCACAAGTGTAAACACAAGACATCTTCACACAATAGCAGGGTCAATCAGCACAGATAACAGGCAGATGGCTGGAAGTGATGGCATTAGCATCTAACAGTATGAATGAGTCACTCTTACAATTAACCCGTTGAGTTCAGAATCAACAACCAGTAAATAGTTTTTTACAGATATCCTGGAATATATTGTGGATAATAATTACATAATAATCCCATCTGAGGTAGTCCAAGATATAATTTCTCAGTCATCCTATGCCCCTAGTGGACATAGGATGATTTAAGGCATAAGAGGGTCCGAGTCTGTCACAATATTAGATGTGACAGTTGTGAGATATTATTAGACATTTGTTATTAGATTAGACACTAATTTGGTGAATGGGTAGGTATACGATGTACCCAATACCCATTCACATAGGGGCGGGATCAGGGAGCCCCCTTGTCAAGGATTGTGGGGATGAGGCCCTTGTCCTCATAAACATGGGTACATGGTGCTTTTGGGGTCCAGACCATAAAGCATCCTCCCCATGTTGAGGGCACATGGCCTGGTATGGTTCAGGAGCAGGGCGCTCTCTTGTCCCCCTCTTTTCCTGCGGCCTGTCAGGTTGCATGCTCGGATAAGGGTCTGGTATGGATTTTTTGTTTGGCATTTTGAGAGGGACCCCTACACCATTTAAAAAAAAACATTGGCACAGGGTTCCCCTTAATGTCCATACCAGACCTAAAGGGCCTAGTATGGAATTTGGGGGGACCCCCACACATTTTTTTTATTTTAGTTTGGGGTTTCCCCTAATATTCATACCATACCCAAAGGGCCTGGTAATGGACAGGGGGAACCCATGCCATTTTTTCCAATGACTTTATCTGTATTGCCGGGACCCGAGAATTCAATACAGCCGTGAGTAGTTTTAAATTACTTTTTTCCTTTAGAAATTTCATTTTGTGCAAGGACTTTTCTAAACACGGGAAAATGTGCCACTTTACAGGGATACTGTAAAATTCTATTTTTCATGTTCCTGTTCCATAGACTTTAATGGTGTTTGTGAGTTCAAACAATTTTTTTGCCTTTTCGGCAAGTTCTGGTGCGAACTGGGGGGGGGGGGGGGTTTGGCTCATCCTTAGTCAATAGTAGTTGTACTCTGTAGGTTTGACTCTTCCATGTTAGAGACTAGTCTGTTTCTGATCCATCATTCAGGCCCCATACACACGAGAGGATTTATCCGCAGATACGGTCCAGCGGACCGTATCCGCGGATAAATCCTCTCGAGGATTTCAGAGGATTTCTATGCGATGGCGTGTACACACCATCGCATTGAAATCCGCGCTGAAATCCTCTGCCGATGACGTGTCGCGCCGTCGCCGCTATTATGACGCGGCGACGGGCGCGACGCTGTCATATAAGGAATTCCACGCATGCGTCAAATCATTACGACACGTGCGGGGAATCCCTTTAGACGGATGGATCCGGTAAGTCTGTACAGACGAGCGGATCCATCCGTTGGAATGGATTCCAGCAGATGGATTTGTTGTGCATGTCAGCAAATATCCATCTGCTGGAAATCCATCCCAGGGGAGATTTCTCTGCGGATAAATATCCGTTGGCGTGTACACACCATAGGATCTATCCGCAGAAACCCATTTGATGGGATTTATCTGCGGATAGATTCTATGGTGTGTATGGGGCCTCAGAGTGATCTTAAATTGGATATTAGGGATGGGAGGTTCTGCTTTTATGGGTAACATATGTTCAGAGAAATCGGGCCAGATTCAGAAATAATCGCCTAAGTTTGGGCGGGCATAGCATATCTCATATACACTATGCTGCTGTAACTTATAGAGGCAGGTACCGTATTCAGAAACAACTTGCGTCCTAAGTTACGGCGGCGTAGCGTATATGGGCCAGCGTAAGCCCGCCTAATTCAAACTAGGCTGGTAGGGGGTGTGTTGTATGGTAATGAATCGTGACCCCACATAAATGACACAGCTAATTAACGGCGCATGCGAGCGCATGCTCAGTATCACGTCAAATTTTCTCCCTAAGTTACGCCGGCTCAATGTTTAGTCGACGTGAACGTAACCTACGCCCATCCCCATTCACGGATGACTTACGCAAACAATGTAAAATACGACGCTGTTCCGACGTTTCCGACATCCATACCTAACATGACTTACCCCTGCTTTATGAGGGGTAAAGTTACGCCGGACCGACGCCTTACGTAAACGACGTAACTAAATCTGACGGGCGCAAGTACATTTCTGAATTGGCATATCTACCTCATTTGCATATTCGACGTGGAAATATACGGAAGCACCCCTAGCAGCCAGCGTAAATATGCACCCCAAAATACGACGGCGTAGGAGACTTAGGCCACTCGTATCTCGGCAACAGTGAGGTGTATCTGATTCTTTGAATCAGGCGCCAAGATACGACGCCTCACATTCAGACTTACGACGGCGTATCTGGAGATACGCCGTCGTAAGTTGTTTCTGAATCTGGGCCATCAACTTTGTTTCCAGCCTTCCCAGGATTTTCTAGGCATTAAAGGCCCCCAACTGTTTTAATTGGTCTAAACTAGATGCTTAGTAAGTATGATAAAGGTTTGTTTAAATAAAGGTTATGTTTATGATTTTTCCACATAAACCGTGCGATGTGTTTCTGGTGTAATATAAAAAATATCTAGGAGATAGAATGGACATGTATGGAATATATAAAGAACTTTAGGGAATATTAACATTTTATAAGCCCCTCTTCTGCCTGATGTAGGGAGGTCATGGGAGGAAAGCTGTTTAAACTCTTTTGGTATAGAGCCAAGGATGGAATTAAGTCATAAATCCTTTATCTGATTTATATTGAATGGATATCCCTAAATTTCCCAGACATACAGGTAATGGATTCAGAGAGACTCTTGCTACTGTGGGGAAATGTTTAAGACATGTGATTTGCATTTTATTCAATTTATAGTAGGAAACTTCACAAAAAAAACACAAAACATACCATACATTAGACAGTTGTGAAGGAAACATCTTGATTAGATAGCATGGAGATCCCATCATCAGTAAAAAAGCGTATTTTATGTTCCCTATTCCCTATTTTTATGCTTAATTACCCCATGTGTGCTGTGATAACTGATAGTAATGCTTCCATTATTATCGTAAATTACAATAGATGAGAGGGGTAACATTGTTTCATAAGTGGGACTATTTGACTTTCTTGGGGCTGCTGATACACCACATGGATGCCCTTTTTTCATTTGTTACTCGTACCATAGGCCCTAATACAACCTTATATCAATGTTTGTCATTTGTGAATTTTTGTGTGCCTCTGCTGAATGGCCCACCTTACCTTCAGATCCCAGACTGAGCATGTCCTTTTGGTGCCCCTCCTTGGCCTATTTGTGGACATTCTTCTGGTTCCTGTTAGGCCTCGTACACACGACAGAGAAACTCGACGTGCCAAGCCCGTCGAGTTGCTCGTCGAGTTTCTTGTTGAACTTGTCGAGAAGCTCGGCAGGCTTGCTTTGCGTACACACGTAACATACCAAAATCTGGTCGTTCTCCGGCGCGATGACGCTCACGACGTATGACGCGACTATAAAGGGGAGGTTTGATTTTGTTGGCGCCACCCTTGGGGCTCCTTTTGCTGATTCCGTGTTTACGCGTGTTAGTAAAAGTTTGGTGAGTGACGATTCGTGCTTTTCAGTCTTTGTGCTTTCAGATTGATCTCTGCCGTTCAGTTTGTACTTGTGTGGGTCGTATCTAGGCAATCGAGACGTGCGGTCAGGTCGTATTGTTTTACATTGCGGTCCTGTCCCCGCGTTTTTCATTGTCAGGGTCGTTCTTCATAGGTCTTGCTGTTCTTCACTGCGGTCTGTTTAGTGCAATTCTGATTTGTCGTTCGTAACTAGCCTTGTAGCCATGTTGCAGGCACCTAGTCGTCGCCGACTTCGTGCTAAGCATCTTCTGTCTATAGGTCTGTTTGTTTATGACCTAGACGATGAGGAGTTCATGAACAGGAGGAGGACACGTTCATGGACCAAGAATTGGTTGCTCCGTAGGAACCAATTCTCTCACATGCCTTTGCTGCGGGAGCTTCAGGAAAATAATCCTGTTGATTACAGGAATTTCCTGAGGATGTCTGATCCCGTCTTTCAGCACCTGTTGGCTTTGGTGTCCCCCTATATTACCAGGCAGGACACCGTTATGCGGGAAGCCATCAGTGCTGAGCAGAGGCTAGTTGCCACCCTCCGTTATCTGGCAACTGGGAGAAGCCTTCAGGACTTAAAGTTCTCCACGGGCATCTCCCCCCAGGCTCTGGGCCTCATCATTCCTGACACCTGCTCTGCCATCATCCAGGTTCTGCAGGAGGAATATATGAGGGTAAGTTTTCTCCTTTAATCTCACATTTTATGTCTATAATGTATGCTAATGTCTTGTAGTTATCTCCTCCTTCCCTAATTACCATGTCTGGAATATGCTGTGAATGTCCCCTTTGCCCCCATGCATGATGTAAACTTTGATGCCCCTTTTTTGGCCTACATGCATATTTTCCATCACTTACCTCCCCAGCATGCTATCCTGGGCCCCAACCTACCTAGTCTAGTCACTTCCCAATGTATTGTGTTATATCCATTGTAATGTCCCCCCCCCCCTCCCCTCCAAAATGTGTTGTAAAGTCTATGTTCACCAATATTTAATTTTTTTTTATTTTAATTTTAGGACTCCAAAACTCATCTAGCCCTCCCCTCCAAAATGTGTTGTAAAGTCTATGTTCACCAATAATCAAAATTATATTTTTTTAGTACTCCCAAACTCATCTAGCCCTCCCCTCCAAAATGTGTTGTAAAGTCTATGTTCACCAATAATCAAAATTAATTTGTTTTAGTACTCCCAAACTCATCTAGCCCTCCCCCAAACTTGGGGACTGGCCCATCAGAGGGGGTGTTTAATGTGTTAATTGGCTAAATATATTTAGATATAATATGCTAGTTCCCAGAAATGTTATAATGCTTATAATGTCTTTGTATAATCTGCTTGCAAGGTTATGTGGCTATTTTTTTCTTTTTTTCTTCCCCAGCTTCCGTCCACACCACAGGAGTGGCAGTCTGTGGCTTTGGACTTCCAGACCCGATGGAACTTCCCCAACTGCGGGGGAGCCATCGACGGGAAGCACGTCCGCATCGTGCCTCCACCCCGTTCAGGATCCCAGTTCTTTAATTATAAGGGGTTCAACAGTATTGTGCTGATGGCGGTGGTGTCAGCACAGTATGAATTCCTTTTTGTGGATGTCGGGATGAATGGACGGGTATCGGATGGGGGAGCCTTCAGGCAGACGGAGTTCGCGCTTCGCCTTCAGGATGATGATCTGTCATTGCCACCGGATGACCAGAATGTAGAAGGCCTGCCATTTGTTTTCCTGGCTGATGAAGCGTTTGCCCTGGGACCCCATCTTATGAGGCCATTCCCTCAGCGCACCCTCACCCCAGAGAGGAGTGTCTTTAATTTCCGGCTGGGCCGAGCACGTAGAGTGGTTGAGAACGCTTTCGGCATCATGGCCAGCCGGTTCCGCCTTTTCCTCACCTCTCTCCACATGGCGGAATATAAGTGGAATACAATTATTTTTGCCTGCTGCATTCTCCACAATTTTTTGCGGAGACAATCTCCAAATTATATGGCCCTGGTTGGGCCCGAGGCACAACATTTGACCCCTGCAGAAACTTTGGCGGGCCTTGAAGCTGGCCACACAGGACTGCCCCCCCAGAGTGCCCGTGAAGTCCGGGACAAATACATGGACTATTTCATGGGTAGGGGGGCAATACCATCTCAATCAAATTTGCCCTAATTGTAGCTTTAAAAAAAATAAATCATAATCTTTTTTCTAAACTTGTTATGTCTTGCTTGTGTTGTTTGGAGTTCTTTACTAAGTGTAACTAAGTGTATTTTCATTATCAACTAGCAAACATTTCCCAGGTGACCCCCAAACCAAACACATAGAAAATTTTACGTATTTTAGGAAAAACACCACACACTTTTTTGATGTTCAAAAGCTCTTTATTTTCTTAATTCTTTTATTTTTATTTTTTCATAAATACCCTACAAAAATTTTTGGTATATTTTCTCATACAATATACAATCATTTTTGTATTTTTGTTGGTCATTTTTCTCATACAATATACAATCATTTTTGTATTTTTGTGGGTGATTTTTCTCATACAATATACAATCATTTTTGTAATTTTTTTGGTTTTGTTTTCTCATACAATATACAATCATTTTTGTATTTTTGTGGGTGATTTTTCTCATACAATATACAATCATTTTTGTAATTTTGTGGGTGATTTTTCTCATACAATATACAATCATTTTTGTATTTTTGTGGGTGATTTTTCTCATACAATATACAATCATTTTTGTAATTTTTTTGGTTTTGTTTTCTCATACAATATACAATCATTTTTGTATTTTTGTGGGTGATTTTTCTCATACAATATACAATCATTTTTGTAATTTTGTGGGTGATTTTTCTCATACAATATACAATCATTTTTGTATTTTTGTGGGTGATTTTTCTCATACAATATACAATCATTTTTGTAATTTTTTTGGTTTTGTTTTCTCATACAATATACAATCATTTTTGTATTTTTGTGGGTGATTTTTCTCATACAATATACAATCATTTTTGTAATATTTTTGTTTTTTTTTCTTAATAAACATTAAAATCTGGTTATATTATTTTTTTTTTTTTTTTTTTTATTAAATAAAGTATAAAATCTGGTTTTATTATTTTTTTTTTTTTTTTTATTAAAGTATAAAATCTGGTTTTATTATTTTTTTTTTTTTTTTTTTATTAAATAAAGTATAAAATCTGGTTTTATTATTTTTTGGGGTTTTTTTTTATTAAATAAAGTATAAAATCTGGTTTTATTATTTTTTTGTTTTTTTTTAATTAAATAAACAGCTAAATCTGGTTATATTCTTTTTTTTTTTTTTTTTTTTAATTAAATAAACATCAAAATCTGGTATTTAAAATTTTTTGGGGTATTTTTTTCAGATTCAGACTCTCCCCAAAACATCCAATAAATTTTTTAATTTAGTTTCCACCCTCCTTGCTCTTTCGTTTATTTTTCTGTTGGCCAGATGTATCTCCTCCACCTCTTCTCTGCAGGCCCATATTTCGGAGATCAGCATCTGTTTAGTATGCCTGTCCAAGCCACCACCTGATCCTGAAATGTGGGACAAAACAATTTTTTTAAATTAGGCAGGCCTACATCTACATTACCTGAAGCTGGGTTAGTTATATGTTACTTTACCTGATGTGGTGGCAGGCTGCGCATCATCACCATCCCTCGGGGGTGTGGCTTGCTGGACTTCTTGCTCCCTTCTTGCTTCATGACGCCCTACGAGAATGAAGAAAATGGAAACAGGATTTTTATAGCTTATAGGCCTGAAAGAGGAATATGATTCACTTTATAAAATTTCTGGGACTATTGATGTTTAGAAAAACCCCTCAGGGCAAAACACAGGATTGAAGGCATTCACAAAGATCCTGACAAATCTTGTAGCTTTGGTCTACTTTTAAACATGTAAGCCAACAAAGTATACACTGGATCACCTCAGCTCTGTGTGAAGCCCAAAATGGGTTATTAAAGGGGACAACAATTATGCAAATGAGTCCACATGTGTCACCGACTGCTGAGCAGACTCTCCTTTTACTGTATATTTAATTAATAAAAAAAGATTTGTGGTTTTAATAGCACATCTACATAATTTTCACGATTGATCTCACCACAATTTTAAAAAAATGTCATAATTTGTAGGATTTTAAACACAATATTTAGTCGTTCCGAATGGACGTCCAGTTTGACGACAAATTATTGTGCCTAAAAAAATATTACAGTACAACCTGAAATAAAAAACACATGGCGCGGAACAAATCTTACAAAATATATAACAAACTTACTTCTTCTAATCACTCTCCTGATCCTCTTCATTTGTTCCGGCTCACGTTTCTTAAGGTCACACCACCTTTTCCGGATCTGTTCCTTGGACCTTTTCACTCCAAATTTGCGATGGAGACTCCTCTTCACCTTCTCCATTATTGCGGCCTTGACCTTGTTCGGGTACTTATATGGCCCATGCCTCCCATCGTAGTCCTCTGCTTTGAGGATGAGGACCATCTCCACCATTTCCTCAAAGGTCATGTTGGAGGCCTTACAACGGATTCGCCGTGCTGCCATATTCTCCATGTGCTTCCAACAAAAAAAAGATGGAAAAGGGGCGGGGAAAATACGATACCATGAACGTCAGGGGCGGGGAGACGTGCGTAAAGTCCCACATGCGCGTGTATAAAGGGCTACCACGTGAGTAAAAGGGGCGTTCACAGTTTGTGGAAGACGGCGGAGATAACGATCGGGTCAAAGACCGGTATGTAACTACATTTTACATGTTTTTCTTGATTGAATGATTTTGTGGCCTACATCTTAGGTTCATAAATTAAAACATAGCCAGTTTGAAATTTGAAGGTAATGGTCCGCTATAGTGCCGTCGTACGTAAACAACGCTTTGATTATGCATTTTGATCCAACTACTGTTGTGTGGGCAATCTCGGTTCTCATCAGGATGTCTTCTAAAAACAAGTCGGTTTAAACATGATGCAAATGGTCGCTTTTATGTCTTGACCAAACTATATCGGGAGTGCTTTTATCTAACTAACGTTTCATACACAAATGAGGATGAGATCTGGCTTATTAGTTCGACACAACTGGTCATCTGTTTCCTAGGAACTGACCCAACATGATCTGCTGCCAATTCCACCTTGTCGTTTTTGCGACGGAAGATAAGGGGCGGGGGGGAAACATCAATTTTTTTTAAGCATGGGCGGATGTCGTGTGCGGAGTGTATATAAGGCTCGAACACATGTAGCGTCCATACGACCGGGTTGCGTAAGAAAGACGTTTGAACGACAAGCGTGTAGGTATGCTTCGAACTTGGGACAGCAGTGGCATATTCAGGAAAGACAGACATTTAAAGGAGCAATAAGCCAAAATTGTTTGGGGCAGAAATAACTAACTTTACATTATATCAGTCTTGATTTCATGTCCTCATTGTCCCTTTTTGCTTTTAAGCAGCTGTAATCATTTGCATAAATCATCACTTCCTGGTTCTGCTCCCTCTCAAATTTATCAGGGGAGCTTGTCACTGTGGTCTAAGCTGTGTGTCTAAAAATCAACCAAAACAATGCTAATAATTTTAGAAATTAAAATATGCCCTGCTTTTATTTTTTTTGGGTTCTGTGTGTCTCTTTACTTCACAGAAACAATAACTAAATTTAAAAACAAAAGTGAAACTAGAGGCACATTATATGTATGCACTTGTATGTCTCTAGACACTGTAAACAGTCATTTCCTCCAAAAATATAGTTATCCATTAGTGACCCTTTAAGGGCTAGCTTGTGAGAAAGAGTAATTGACTTTATAGATTGTGTAGTGACATTATTTTTTTATCCTTGGTTTTGGACAGGAAAAGATGAATCTCTTTAACCGACCCGACTTCTTGGAGATCTTCATTGATAGGTGGCAAGAACTTCCTGTTCTGTGGGCCACCAAAGACCCCATCTCTAGAAATAGAGAATTGCGCAAAACTGCACTGGAGAGCCTGCTCCCACTTGTGCGGAGACAGGTGGGGTTTGATGTGACAACTGACCAGTTGGAGGTCAAAATTGGGACCTTGAGAGGCACCTACAGGAAGGCACGCAACAAGGTCTTGGCTTCGATGAGGTCTGGAGCTGGAGCAGGGCGGGTATTTAAACCCAAGTTGTGGTACTACAGCAAACTGAGCTTCCTGGATGAACACCTGGAGGTTAGTGAGTCACTTTCTAGCCTTCGCCCCAGAAGCCACAGAAGGTCCAGCCTTCCCTCCAGCCAACCTGCTGCTCCCTCTGCAGAAGAACCCTCTCAGCAGCCTTCCATCCTGGATGAAGATCCGGATTTGCCCAGCTGGAGCCAGGTATATAGTACTTTCAATGTGCAAATGTGTGGTGTTTAAATGTTGTTAAAGAGATGTAAATTAAGATATTAAAGGTAAATAAAAATTAGATCTAAAAGTGTTATTCCTAAAATTTGTCAGTATTGGCCATGAATTTTTGTGGTGTGATTGACCATAAAACATGGGTCTGAATGATTGGCTTAGCTAAGTCGTGACAAAAAAAAATGCAACAGTCAGGAGCTTAAATAAATAAAACAAAAATTTTAAAAAATAGTAAAACTTTACTTTTTTTCCATACACAGGACGAGACCAGGCAGCAGGAGGATCAGGAAAATGCCAGGCAGGAGGAGGACAGGGTGAGTGGCTTGGAGGAGGCTGCAGGCCCAAGTATCTTGGACGTGTTGGCAGGCCCAAGTATCAGTAACGTGGTGGCAGGCCCAAGTGGAGCGGATGAGGTGGCAGGCCCAAGTGGGTTGCACGAGGTTGCTGGGCCAAGCACAAGATGCCAGGTGTCTCCTCTTCGTCTGCGTCCGAGAAGGCAGGTGAAGGATACAAGGGTGCGTGACGCCTCACTAGCCCTCATTCGGGACGCCCATGCAACCCTGCAACAGCCTCCCACTGCTCAGGAGGGATTTGTCACAGTGGTTTTGGCCAAAATGTCAGAAATGACATTAGACCAACGCCTCCTCTTTGAGGGCCTTCTCATCACCCTCGCAAATCAGGGGGTGAGGGGTCTTCTCACGGAGGACACTGTGATTTGCCGCCATCCCCATCCTCACACACCACATAACTCCCAAGCTCCCCCACCTTCTTCTTCTTCTTCTTTTTCTCATGCTCCTTCTCAAGCTCCCCCACCTTCTTCTTCTTCTCATGCTCCTTCTCAAGCTCCCCCACCTTCTTCTTCTTCTTCTTCTTCTCATGCTCCTTCTCAAGCTCCCCCACCTTCTTCTTCTTCTCATGCTCCTTCTCAAGCTCCCCCACCTTCTTCTTCTTCTCATGCTCCACCTGAACATTCTTCTTCCTCTTCTTCTCCTGCTCCTTCTGAACATTCTTCTTCCTCTTCTTCTCCTGCTCCATCTGAACATTCTTCTTCCTCTTCTTCTCCTGCTCCATCTGAACATTCTTCTTCCTCTTCTTCTCCTGCTCCATCTGAACATTCTGCTTCCTCTTCTTCTTCTACTACTCCTCCTCCTTCTACTGCTCCTCCTCCTTCTACTCCTCCTCCTTCTACTCCTCCTCCTTCTACTACTCCTCCTCCTTCTACTCCTCCTCCTTCTACTGCTCCTCCTTCTACTGCTCCTCCTCCTTCTACTGCTCCTCCTCCTTCTACTCCTCCTCCTTCTACTACTCCTCCTCCTTCTACTCCTCCTCCTTCTACTGCTCCTCCTCCTTCTACTCCTCCTCCTTCTACTGCTCCTCCTCCTTCTACTCCTCCTTCTACTGCTCCTCCTCCTTCTACTCCTCCTCCTTCTACTGCTCCTCCTCCTTCTACTCCTCCTTCTACTACTCCTCCTCCTTCTACTGCTCCTCCTCCTCCTCCACCTCCTCCTCCACCACCGTCGGCTACTCATCCTCCACCACCTTCGTCTACTCCTCCTCCTGGCATGAGTACTACCCCTGTGGCACCACCTCCAGCCAGGCAGAAGAGGAAGGCTGCTGAGAAGGCTGCAGAGAAGGTGAAAGAGCAGGCTGCAGGGAAGCCACCAAGGAAGGCCTTGAAGAAATCAAGAAAGTGACTCCCTTACTTCCATGTGGTGTACCAGAGTTCAGGCTGCTGTAGTACCACAACCTGGTGACATCTGCCTGCCCTGCTCCAGTTTCTGACCTCGGGGAGTCCAAGACCTTGATGCGTGACTTCCTGAATGAACCTCTCAAGTCCCCATTTTGGCCTCCAACTGATCACCAGTCACATCAGGCCACACCTGGCTGTGCACAAATGGCAGCAAGCTCTCCAGTGCTGACTTTTGCATATCAAATTTTTTTTTATTACCAAAATAAATGGTACATTTTTTTTTTACAGTTCATACTTGTCCTTGTATTTTTTTACATTTCAATTTTGCAAGTGAGAAGGCAGGTTCTTATTTTGTAAAAATTGGATATAAGGTGTAATTTGAAAGGGACACATGAGATAAGACAAAGCAATAAGGTTTCTATGGGGGGAACTTGACATTACAAAAAATAAAAGGATTTGCATTTTTTAAAAATTTAAAATTAAGGTGATTAAAAGCAGGATTTAAAACACACGACCAAAATAAGGTGACAATAAAAAAAAAAAAAAATATTGAGTCCAGTAAGAAAAAGGTTCCACCTAATTTTAAGGAACTCTGTGTGAATATCGTATAAAAAAATTATTATATTGCTGTTTTGTGCCCTTAGGAAAAATTGTGTAAAGCGCTGCAAATAAACGATTAAATAATGTTGGAAGCGACACGAATGTGCTATCTCCATTCCAAACGCTAGTTTTACCTATGTTGGTCTCCAGTGTCTAAGTTTTTGACAGGTTTCTTAGCATACACACGACCGAGTTTCTCGTTTAAAAAACAGCCCGATGAAGAACTCGTCGAGCCAAAATCCACTGCCATCGAGAAAATAGAGAACCTGCTCTCTATTTGCTCGACGAGTTCCTCGGCGGCTCCATCGGGCCGAAAATGTACACACGACCGAGTTTCTCGACAGAATCCGGCTCTTTACCGAGATTCTCGACGAATTCTGCCGAGAAACTCTGTCGTGTGTACGAGGCCTTACTCTTTAGACTCCTACAGTAGGTGAACCCGATTTTGTGTCAATCTCGCTCTCTTTCTCGGCGAGATTGAGCACCTACGAGCCCCATCGCGGGAGCCAGCGCCGAGCTGGCTTGCCGCGATGGAGACAGAGCCGTCATAGAAGCGACGGGAGATCCGACTTGGATTCCCGCCAATTCTACACGTGTGCGGTGTTTGTTATGAATCCTGAGGGGGAAGTCCCCGCCGGATTTTAAATAAAAATCCGGCATGGGTTCCCCCCTCAGGAGCATACCGGGCCCTTAGGTCTGTTATGGGTTGTAAGGAGAGCCCCCCTATGCCGAAAAAAATGGCGTAGGGGGTCCCCCTACAATCCATACCAGACCCGTATCCAAAGCACGCTACCCGGCCAGCCAGGAAGGGAGTGGGGACGAGCGAGTGCCCCCCCTCCTGAGCCGTACCAGGCTGCATGCCCTCAACATGGGGGGGTTGGGTGCTCTGGGGCAGGGGGGCGCACTGCGGCCCCCCCACCTCAGAGCACCCTGTCCCCATGTTGATGAGGACAGGGCCCCTTCCCGACAACCCTGGCCGTTGGTTGTCGGGGTATGCGGGCGGGAGGCTTATCGGAATCTGGGAGCCCCCTTTAATAAGGGGGCCCCCAGATACCGGCCCCCCACCCTAAGTGAATGAGTATGGGGTACATCGTACCCCTACCCATTCACCTGCAAGAAAAGTGATAAAAACACAAATAAACCACGCAGGGTATTAAAATATTTTATTAGTCTGCTCCGGAGGCCGCCCCCTGTCTTCTTTATTAGCTCTTTTACCAGGGGGAGCTTCTTCTTTGACATCTTCGGGTGGGTGGGGGCCGCCATCTGGTTCTCTTCCACCGCCGGGGGGGTGGCTTTTAAAAAAGCCCCCACCTCCCCGGCGGGTTTCCTCCGGCGTCTTCGGCGGGGCTCTTCTTCTTCCGCTATCCCGACGGGTCTTCTCCGCTATCCGGGGGGTCTCCTTCTATGTCTTCGCCGCTCTCCGCTGTTGACTCGTCGCACCCCGGTTCTTCGTCTCGCTGTCCGGTCCCTTCTTCCGTGCTGTACGTCTTCTTCTCCTTCCGTGCTGTGAGTTCTTCTTCCGTGCTGTGACGTCATGTTCTTCACTTCTCTTCTTCTCCCGATGTTGACACGCCGGCTCTTCTCGCTGAAATGACGGATGCGCGCCTTGCATCGGACCTATATAGGCCTCACAGTCCCATCATGCTCTGTACCTACCCATGTGATACCTACCACGTGGGTAGGTATCACATGGGTAGGTACAGAGCATGATGGGACTGTGAGGCCTATATAGGTCCGATGCAAGGCGCGCATCCGTCATTTCAGCGAGAAGAGCCGGCGTGTCAACATCGGGAGAAGAAGAGAAGTGAAGAACATGACGTCACAGCACGGAAGAACTCACAGCACGGAAGAAGAACTCACAGCACGGAAGGAGAAGAAGACGTACAGCACGGAAGAAGGGACCGGACAGCGAGACGAAGAACCGGGGTGCGACGAGTCAACAGCGGAGAGCGGCGAACATAGAAGGAGACCCCCTGTATAGCGGAGAAGACCCGTCGGGATAGCTGAAGAAGAAGAGCCCCGCCGAAGACGCCGGAGGAAACCCGCCGGGGGGGTGGGGGCTTTTTTAAAAGCCACCCCCCCCCCGGCGGTGGAAGAGAACCAGACGGTGGCCCCCACCCACCCGAAGACGTCAAAGAAGAAGCTCCCCCTGGTAAAAGAGCTAATAAAGAAGACAGGGGGCGGCCTCCGGAGCAGACTAATAAAATATTTTAATACCCTGTGTGGTTTATTTGTGTTTTTACCACTTTTCTTGCAGGTGAATGGGTAGGGGTACGATGTACCCCATACTCATTCACTTAGGGTGGGGGGCCGGTATCTGGGGGCCCCCTTATTAAAGGGGGCTCCCAGATTCCGATAAGCCTCCCGCCCGCATACCCCGACAACCAACGGCCAGGGTTGTCGGGAAGGGGCCCTGTCCTCATCAACATGGGGACAGGGTGCTCTGAGGTGGGGGGGCCGCAGTGCGCCCCCCTGCCCCAGAGCACCCAACCCCCCCATGTTGAGGGCATGCAGCCTGGTACGGCTCAGGAGGGGGGGGGGCGCTCGCTCGTCCCCACTCCCTTCCTGGCTGGCCGGGTAGCGTGCTTTGGATACGGGTCTGGTATGGATTGTAGGGGGACCCCCTACGCCGTTTTTTTCGGCGTAGGGGGGCTCTCCTTACAACCCATAACAGACCTAAGGGCCCGGTATGCTCCTGAGGGGGGAACCCATGCCGGATTTTTATTTAAAATCCGGCGGGGACTTCCCCCTCAGGATTCATAACAAACGCCGCACACGTGTAGAATTGGCGGGAATCCAAGTCGGATCTCCCGTCGCTTCTATGACGCGCTTGCTGGGATGTGCTGTCACTATTCCAGTGAGTGCGAGATGTCGGCGAGATCTCGGCACCATGTCGCCGAGAATCAGCGCGACGCTGTCGTGCTAAAAACACAATATCACAAACACCTACTGTATGTTGGTGTATACATTGGATTTTATTTTTCTCCTGATGAAGTGAACATTGCTTCATGAAACGCATCAAGATATATTTTATTCTAGCATATATCTACCTGTCTTTTTGTGTAATGTTGCCTATATTACTTCAACTTTGATATGTTTTTTTTTTTCTCATTTCTATACCATGACATATTTACTGATCATATTGTCCATCTTTAACTTAAATATGTAATTAAACGATGTGCAATTTTATGTAATGATGTATTAACTTTTTTTAAACTCTAACAAAAGTCCCATGGGCATTTTGTCCTTCAGTTAAACATTGCAGCCGTGTCCTGCAAAAAGAAGCCCCCCCGAGAACAGATTAGGACAAAAATAGATAAGTGAACTTATCTAAACCTAAAACCATCTAATTTTAAGAGAAGTGCCCAAAAAGTTGTTTAAACTAAAATCGAGGCCTTATCAGCATGCAATAAAAATCAATAAATACCCCCAAATTAATGAAAACCCTGAATACTGTCCCCTGAATGGATCTTAAACCTGTATAATTCACTGTGATCTCATGGTAGAGGCAAACATGAACCTCATTTGTATTTGTAGAATGTAGTGTGTATAGATTCATAATGCCTAGTACACACGACCGGGATTCCCGACGGGAAAAGGTCCGTCGGAAATCCAGAGGGGAAAACCGAGAACCCGCTCTCGACTTTTCCCCCGTACAGACGTTCGGTTTTCCCCGAGGGTAAACTCTGATGATAGCTTTTTCTCAGGAATCCCGACGGTGTGTATGCTTCATCTGAGTCTTTCCCCCACAAGAAAACGGCCAAATCCTGGCTGGAAAAAAGAGAGCAGGTTCTCTTTTTCTGTCCGGTGGTTTTTGGGTAGTTTTCCCATCGGAAAAACTGTGAGGAGAATACACACGGCCGGGATTCCCGGCCAAAAGCTCTCCTCACAGTTTCCCCATCGGGAAACCCAGTCGTGTGTACGGGGCATAAGATACGGTGGACCTTTTAAAAAAATCATAATAATAATATGTGATTTCAGATTCCGGTATCTCGATGCTCAGGTCCCTGTTTACCCGGCAGCAGAAAAAAGTTTGGATCTTCAATACATAAATGCTGCTATGAGTGCGTCTCGTGTCCAGAAGGAGAGATCGCCAACATTTCTGGTAGAGTTTGTATTTGTTAGTAAGTTATTGTTGAACTGGACAGAAGGTAACACTGTGGGTAAAGTGTGTGTCAGGGAATAAGACATATGAAGTTCATCTCTGCAATGTGTACACATTTCTCCATGTTTTATCCTTTTAAAGATCCTGCAAGTTCCAAAGTATACCTGTTGATCCTGCCAGAAATGTACTCATCTCATAATTCCTGTTGTGAGCTGACACCCACATGAGATTTTTGTACTAAAGAAATGGTGACAGCTCCGCCCAGCTCTATTTTGCTATTACTATATACACTGTGGGCCGGATTCAGATACGAGATACGACGGCGTATCTCTGGATACACTGTCGTATCTCTGAGTGCGGGCCATTGTATCTATGCGACTGATTCAGAGAATCAGTTATGCATAGATTTCCCTAAGATCCGACCGGTGTAAGTGTCTTACACCGTCGTATCTTAGGCTGCATATTTACGCTGGCCGCTAGGTGGCGCTTCCGTATAGATACGCGAGGAATATGCTAATTAGGTATTTACGCCGATTCAGAAACGTACGTCCGGCCGGTGCATTTTTTTACGTCGTTTACGTTAGGCTTTTTTCAGCGTATAGTTACCCCTGCTATATGAGGCGTAGCTAATGTTAAGTATGGACGTCGTTCCCGCGCCGACTTTTGAAAATTTTACGTTGTTTGCGTAAGTCGTTCGCGAATACGGCTTTACGTCATTTACGTTCACGTCGAATCCAATACGTCCTTGCGGCATACTTTGGAGCAATGCACACTGGGATATTCCATGGACGGCGCAGTTAATATACATAAAACACGCCCACATCATCCCCATTTGAATTAGGCAGTCTTACGCGGGACCAAATACGTTACGCCGCCGCAACTTGCGCCCAAATTTACGGCAGGGTAACGTATCTAAGATACGTTACGCCCGCAGAAAGATCCGCTCATCTTTCTGAATCAAGCCCATTATATTTAAAGTTGACCTCTTATAGTCCTACAAGTCTGCATGAATCACTTCCTAAAATGTACAGCAACGGAATCATTGTGTTTCCCCTAAAGTTCAATGTTTATCATAAACAAGCCATCCTTGAGCTCCAGTCAGTGACTTTGCTTAGGTTAAGATGTGGTCATTGGTCTGGCTGAGGCAGGAGGGAGCATTTCCTCAGTCTCCACTCCCCAAATGATCAAACTGCAACATTGTAACTTTGAAACTTTGTAACTTTGTAACTTGAGTTCCTAATTCCATCCACTATAACATTTATAACGTTAATGAAACTTTCACTTTAAAGTGACGTGGAAATTCTGCTAAAAGCTATGCGTAATCCATGTCTCCTGCACTAATAAAGCGCCCTTTTCAGCCTCTTGGTATAATGCATCTTGGTAAACCCCTGTTTCCCATATCTTCCCAAGTAAACAAACATGACCACCATCCTTACATCCTTAGCTTCACAGGCAGACTTTTTTCTGGAGAGCCTGTGTTCTGTTTATAAATAGTACTTAACAATAGAGGTTGTTTGCTTCACAATCGGCCAATCAAGCACAGGCATTGCTTCAAACAGGAGGCGTTACACAAATATAAACCAATGAATAATGACTAGGGGAGTCGATGGGCGCATCTGGGCAGGGGCAGTGTGTATGATTTCCCACCCCCTGTCTCTGTAAGCCATGCTCTCCAGTAAGACAGAGGAATCCCCATGGCTGGCCTTGAAATCACGGATGCTGTCCCCAACCATAACGTACTCAAAGACTGCCGTTTTCACCGTTGGCGTGAATCCTTACTCTGCATTGTTTGCAGTGTTTCCTCCATATATGTACGTGTGAGATAAACACTTTAGATACTGTTCTTCTATTGTGCTGTGCTTCTGTGTTGGCTAACTCATCATCCTCCACCGCCGCTTCCACCTACACCGCCACATCCACGCCACCTCAACCTCCTACTCCATATGGACCTCGTCCTCCTAGGTCAAGGTTTTTAGGTATTTTATGTTATTTTAAGTTATTTCCCAATCCACATTTGTTTGCAGAGTACTTGCCATGCTCTTACCAACATTTTGCTGCCATTTGCAGCCCTCTAGCCCTTTCCATTACTTTTTTAGAGACATTTTAGTACTCAAAAGCTTGGGTCCCCATTGACTCCAATGGGGTTCGGGGCCAAGTTCGGATCAAGTTCGGGTCCCGAACCCTGACTTTTTTCCGAAGTTCGGCCGAACCCGTCGAACCCGAACATCCAGGTGTCCGCTCTAATAATAACTAACTAATAATAACCTAATTATTATTAACTAATAAACTATTGCTATTGGAATTTCCCTTCAAATTTTGGCTTTTAGTGAAGGTAAAGAAAACAAATTTAAACAAAGTTACGAATTATCCGAAATAATGAATGTTGTATCTAAATGAACATGATGCAACACATTAATACTAATAATAATAATAATAATAAATAACAATACTAACAATACAAAAAGTGCAGCGCTAAATCATGAAAAATAAACAAATATAAAAAATCATTGAATCAAAAAACATATAGGCCCAGATTCACAAAGACTTACGACGGCGTATCTCCAGATACGCCATCGTAAATCCGAATGGCCGCCGTCGTATCTATGCGCATGATTCATAGATTTGGCCAAGATACGAGCGGCGTAAGTCTCCTACGCCGTTGTATCTTGGGGTGCATATTTACGTTCGGCGCTAGGTGGCGCTTCCGTTGATTTTTGCGTTAAATATGTAAATGAGCAAGATACGCCGATTCACAAACGTACGTACGCCCGTCGCAATTAGTAACGCCGCTTACGTAAGACATACGCCGGCGTAAATATAAAGCAGGTCTCTAGGTGGCGCAGCCCATGCAAAGTATGGACGTCGGAACAAGCGTATCTTTTTACGTCTTTTGCGTAAGTCGTACGCGAAAAGGGCTGTGCGTAAGTTACGTTCACGTCATAGGCAGTGTTCGACGTATCTTAGGCATTCTATCCAACGCATGCGCACTGGTATACGTCCACGGACGGCGCATGCGCCGTTCGTTCAAAACGTCATTTACGTGGGGTCATGCTTTATTTACATAAAACACGCCCACCTCTTCACAATTTGAATTAGGCGCGCTTACGCCGGCACATTTACGCTACGCCGCCGTAACTTAGGACGCAAGTGCTTTGTGAATACAGCACTTGCCTCTCTAAGTTGCGGCGGCGTAGCGTAAATAAAATACGCTACGCCCGCACATAGCTACGCCACCCTACATGAATCTAGCCCTGTGTGTGTGTGAAAGGTATTCATAAGACCAGCTGCTAGCACTGATCACATCCCCATATGCATGTGCACAACAATCAATACATGAGTGCAGCACTGAATCATGAAAAAGAAACAAATATCAAAAATCATTGAATCAAATGACATATTAAGTGCATAATTAAATGTCATGACTCTACACTTTATGGCCCAGATTCACGTAGGGCGGCGTAAGTGTGGGCAGGCGTAGCATATCGTATTTACGCTACGCCGCCGCAACTTAGAGAATTGTGAAGAGGTGGGCGTGTTTTATGTAAATAAAGCATGACCCCACGTAAATGACATTTTGAACGAATGGCGCATGCGCCTTCCGTGGACGTTTCCCAGTGCGCATGCCTCGGATAGAATGCCTAAGATACGTCGAACACTGCCTACGACGTGAAGGTAACTTACGCACAGCCCTATTCGCGTACGACTTACGCAAAAGACATAAAAAAGATACGCTTGTTCCGACGACCATACTTTGCATGGGCTGCGCCACCTAGAGACCTGCTTTATCTTTACGCCGGCGTATGTCTTACGTAAACGGCGTAACTAATTGCGACGGGCGTACGTACGTTCGTGAATCGGCGTATCTTGCTCATTTACATATTCAACGCGGAAATCAACGGAGGCGCCACCTAGCGGCCAGCGGAAATATGCACCCCAAGATACGACGGCGTAGGAGACTTACGCCGCTCGTATCTTGGCCAAATCTATGCGTGACTGATTCTATGAATCAGGCGCATAGATACGACGGCGGCCATTCGGACTTACGACGGCGTATCTGGAGATATGCCGTCATAAGTCTTTGTGAATCTGGGCCACAGTGTTTTAGGTACATACATATATAGTTACTTTTGGTTTTTGGGTAACTCACAAGACTCTATCACATAACAATATTAATAATGAAAACGTTTTATTATTATTATTATTATTATTATTATTATTATTATTATTATTAATAATCACAAATTCATTCAGTTCCATTAGTTTAGATGCAACATTCGTTATTTCAGGTAATTAGTAACTTTGGATACATTTGTATTTGTTATGTTCACTAACAGCCAAATTTGAAATGAAATTCCAATACCTATAATTTAATAGTTATTCATTATTAGTTACTTAGTTATTCTTTAGAATTTTTGGAATTTTTTTTTTTTTGATTTTCTCATTTTCAAATCTACACATTTTCTAATTTTCTAATTTACGAACTTTCGAATTTACGAATCTACGGCTTTTTGAATTTACAAATTTTCAAATTTACAAATTTACAAATTGCGATCATAACAAATGACCCCAAAAAAATTCAACAAATACAATTATCGGCAGTGCACATGTCTACTAGCCGGTGTGCAGCTATGCAGCCCCATACACAACAAATTGCAATGCCAATTGTTTCTCATTTCAACACATTAACTTCAGGGACCACTTGTTTTATCCTGCCTATGTAATACCACCAAATTTCACATGCCATTGTAACAAGACAATCAGTAATATTCACTTCACCTGTCAGTGATCATAAAGTTATAGTTGATAGGTGTATATTATAAAATTATATTTTATTTTTATTTATTTTTACTATGTATAAATTAACCTTTATTTAAAATAAAATAAACATATATATATATATATATATATATATATATATATATATATATATATATATATATATATATATATATATATATATATATATATATATATATATATATATACTGTATATATATATATATATATATATATATATATATATATATATATATATATATATATATATATATATATATATATATATATATATATATATATATATTTATTTAATGAGTATATAAATAGAAATAAAAACAAAATATTTGTAGTTTTGGTTAGAGTGGAGAATGGTTAGACTCAAGCATTTTTTTTCTATCTACGTCACCATTGGGGAGAGTCACCCCTGCCTTTGTTATGATGACTGAAAGAGATGGGAAATCCTAATCTTAGCGTTGTCATGAGAGTGACTGATAAGGAAGAAGCTTACAATGGGGATAACAATTGCCTCTCTTTTGGGAATTGACTTCTTCCTGTGGTGTCCCCAGAGAATTCACCTCAACATATTCCCTGAAAGGTGTTTTAACTCTTCTCTATGTAAACCAAAAACGTTTGGCATTGGCAGAAATGCCAGAAATTCTCTCAGCTTTTAAAGTTTTACTAAAGGATGTAATTGTTTTTTTTTTTAATAACAAACATGTTATACTTACCTGCTCTGTGTAATGGTTTTGCAAAGATAAGCCCCGATCCTATTCTTTTTGGGTCCCCTGTTGGTGGTCCTGGATCTTCTCCTCATGATGAGTGCCCCCAATAGCTAATGCCTGACATGGCTGTGTGAGCCAATGAGGACTCTGCCTTTAGAACCACTTTAATCCCTGTTGTGGACTGACAACACACAGCACTAAATGGTGTCAGCTCTGTCCAGTTCTCTTTTGCTAAACCACTTAAACCATCCCCCTATCCTATTCTCCAAATCATAGAGACTAATCAGTCTGTAGACTCAAGATAAGAACTAGAAGGGCTAATTAGACTGTGCTGAGATAACACAGGCTCATGATCAACAGGTGTTTTTTTTTGCACTTATTGAACAGATATAATAAAATGTTTCCAGTGGAATATTTAACAGACCAAAAAGTAGCAAAGCGTTATCAGGATTTTCAGGCTGAACTGAGACTCCCCATTATCACATTTATGCCTAGAACACATTTCTTGTGTTTTTTTTTTCTTTTCTTTTTACTCTTTACTCTTTTGCACTTGCCAGTTGACAGTCTCTACATATAGGAGTTAAACTCTGCAATAGATTAATATAATTTATTATATTTTCCTTTAAGCCTAGTGCACTCAGGCTGACTGTTAGGTGACATTGGCCGGTCGAATAAAAATTGGCCCACATTCGGCACTTGTATAAGGCAGCCAGTCCAACAGAAGCTGGCTGCCAATCGGCCCCCAATCAGTGCTCTTGCCCAAGGGCTGAGAGCGCTGACCGGAGTGTTCTGGTGGAGGCTGTCTCCCTGTCAGAACACAAAAGCTCAGGGGGGGGTAGATCACTGTACTAACATTCGGACCTCGCCAGCAGGTTGAATGAAAAAAAAATTGTCAATGTGTACTAGGCTTAAGTCTCCCACAATGCACTAATGAGAATCTTTACACTAGATGTAAGACAACACAAGACAAATCATTATCTCAGAAGCTCTGACCCCAATGCTCATTGTGTTTGTATTGTTCTTACTGCAGACAGTGAAAACTGCATAAAATGTCCTGATGAAGAATGGCCAAATGAGAAGAAGGATCGGTGTGTTCCAAGAGTGGTGGAATTTCTCTCCTACACAGATGATCCCATTGTTGGAGTATTTTCAGCTGTCTCCGTCCTCTTTTGTCTTCTGACTGGTTTAATATTGGGGATATTTATACATTACCAGGACACCCCCATTGTTAAAGCCAATAACCGGGACCTGAGTTATCTTCTCCTGGTCTCCATCATGCTGAGCTTCCTCTGTGTCTTCTTGTTCCTCGGCCATCCAGTAGATGTGACCTGCATGCTGCGTGTCACCTCTTTTGGTGTCATCTTCTCATTTGCCGTCTCTTCTCTACTTGCCAAAAGTATCATGGTGTGTATTGCTTTTAAAGCCACCAAACCTGGGAGTCCTTGGAGGAAATGGATGGGAGCCAAACTGTCCAATTATATCATTTGTGTCTTCTCACTGGTCCAAGTCATAATCTGTGTCACTTGGTTGTCTATTTCTCCCCCCTTCCAGGATTGGGACACTCACTCTTATCAGGGGAAGATCATCATTCAGTGTAATGAGGGTTCAGTTATCGGCTTCTACTCTGTCCTGGGATATATGGGGCTTCTGGCAGCTGTGAGCTTCATTATCGCTTTTTTAGCCAGGACATTACCGGACAGTTTTAATGAGGCCAAGTACATCACCTTCAGCATGCTGGTGTTCTGCAGTGTCTGGATTGCCATGATCCCGGCCTATCTGAGCACCAGAGGGAAATACATGGTGGCTGTGGAGGTTTTTGCTATAATGGCCTCAAGTTCTGGACTTCTTGGCTGTATATTTTTCCCAAAATGTTACATAATTCTGTTCAGACCTGACCTGAATATAAAAGCAGCTATTCACTAATATGTATGGAGTGCCACCTCATGTGTGCCCCGTCAGTGAAGAAGAAAACAACATTTTATGACATGTAAAAAGGTACTACAGCGCTATTACTAAAACCATATAAAATACTAAAGATAAGCTGCAGACACGTGAGGTGCACAAAACCAAAGTGAATAAATAAGAAAATATTGTGTTGCGCAACACAATAACATTTTATGACAGAAACACATAATTTGTTTTTTAAATAAAAACCCCAGAGGTGATCAAATACCACCAAAAGAAAGCTACATTTGTGGGGAGAAAATTATAAAAAAATTGTTTGGGTGGAACGTTACATGACCCCGCAATTGTCATTCAAACGGTGACAGCGCTAAAAGCTGAAATTGTCCTGGGCAGGAAGGGGGAAAATGCCCGTTATTGAAGTGGTTAAACCATCTCTTCACAAATCCCCCAATCCATCATTCGCTCACCTTATAAGTCTGACCTCTTCAATGGATAAGTTGGTCATAGAGCGCTTGTTGTATATAAAAAATCATCCGGAGAACTCAGATCTACATAGACAAATGCAGTCAGTGACACAGGAAACAAAATCACACTTTTCTATAGAGAAGTCCTGCTACGAAGAAAATCAGTTCAGCATAAAAGAGAAGTCCTATCATCACCCAATAATAATCAATATACCTGAAAAGAAATGCAAACACCAACCCCTCCCCCCTCCTGAAACAAGAGCCAAAAGAAAGGGAAGCAATGCAGTAAAAATATTGATGTGTTGCCTGGCAGAGGTGATGACTACAAGGAATATGACCAAGGTGAGAGTAGAAAGAGGGGTGTCTCTAATGGGTTACAAAGACCATTTCTGAAGGCCAGAGAGAACCAGATTCCCATGGATGAAGTGAATAGTGGCCCCTCTGTGCTATCTGTACATTGGAGAGGGTGGGGGCCACAAAAAGGACCAAGGAACCAAGTCTAAGTACACACCCCCGATCTTCACCAGAGACCCCGTAAAAGGCAGAAACTTCACCTTTGATATTAGTGAGAGCCAATCATTGGTCTAGACCCAGTCATTTCCCACCCGCCATCATTGTCTTGTTATGGTTTTTATGATTTTTTTAAAAATTGTAAAGAATATACTTTATAATTTTCCTTTTTTATATTTTTTACATTATTTTAACTTTTTTCTTTTTAAGGCTGTTCCTGTCTTGATCAGGCAAACTATGGCATGGCAGGCAAGGCTACAACAAATCATTAGATCTTTAGATTAGTGGGTGTTGAGGCCATACCATTGGATGGAGGTGACCACTATGTGGTTGAGGTTCTAGCCTGCCTGCTGTACATCTCAATTAATAGAAAAAAAACAGCAGATAATGTGATGACAATTGAAGAGTCAGTAGTTGAAGACAGATATTGGTCCTGGATATTGGGTGTAAAGATCTGAGCACACAGGCAGGACACATAAGAAAATGTTCCCCAGCACTGCAATCCAAAGAATTCCAGCATGTTGATGTAACCCGACCACTTATATCTCATATAAACTTTAACCACTTCAATACCGGGCACTTTCACGCCTTCCTGCCCAGGCCAATTTTTCGTTTTCAGCGCTGTTGCACTTTGAATGAGAATTGCGCAGTCATGCAACACTGTACCCAAATTAAATCTCCCCCCCACAAATAGAGCTTTATTTTGGTGGAATTTGATCACTTCTGCGGTATTTATTTTTTGCACTATAAACAAAAGAAGAGCAACAATTTTGAAAAAAAACACAATATTTTTTACTTTTTGATTTAATAAATATCACAATTTAAAAAAAAAACAAAAACATTTTTTTCCTCAGTTTAGACTGATACGTATTCTTCTACATATTTGTATGTAAAAAAATCACAATAAGCGTGTATTGATTGGTTTGTGCAAAACTTATAGCATCTACAAAATAGGGGATAGATTTATGGCATTTTTTTTTTACTAGTAATGGTGGCGATCTGCGATTTTTATTGTGACCGTGACATTGCGGCGGACATATCAGACACTTTTGACATGTTTTTGGGACCATTCACATTTATACAGCGATTATTGCTATAAAACTGCACTGATTACTGTGTAAATGTGACTGGCAGGGAAGGGGTTAACATTAGGGAGCGCTGAAGAGGTTAATATGTTCCCTGGGAGTGATTCTTACTGTAGGGGACTCACAAGGGGAGAAGACCGATCTGTATTCATCTGTACTGGGAACACACATCAGTCTCCTCACCTCTGAAAGGAGGTGGACACAGGTCACGAGCGATGTCACCGGGAAGAAAGAACGTCATATGACATCCACCCAGAGGGAGGGAGGCTTCCTGCCAGCGTCATATTACTATGGCCCGGTATGGAAGTGGTTAATTGACAATTGTCCGGTCATGCAACCCGGACCAAATTATTATTTTTTTTATAATTGTTGGAGACAGATAGAGCTTTGTTTTAGTGGTATATAATCACCACTGGTGTTTTTTGTTAAAGAAATGAAACAAGACTGAACATTTTGAAAATAAAGTTTTTCTGTTATAAAATGTTGTAAATAAAGTCATATTTCTCCTTCACTGATGTGCGCTGATGAGGCTGCACTGATGGGCATTGATGAGGAGTAGGGATGAGCTTGATATTCGAGTCAAACGTAAGTTCGACTCGAACATCAGGTGTTCGCCCATTTGGCGAATACCGCACATTAGGGGGAGTTTGGGGCATATTTGAGCGTCGTGGAATGCCCCACAATGCACTGCGAGATCGCAGTGCATTGATGTCTGATGATTGACCAAAGCATGCACCTGACCTGTATGCTTTGGCCAATAACAGCATGCTCTGCTGTGAGAGCCTTGATTGGACCAAGGCAGCGTGCCATTAGCCAATCATGGCTCAGGGGGCTAGGTCCACGCCCCACACTATATAAGGGTGCTTACACGGCTTCCATATATTGTGTCATTATTGAAAAAACATTAGCCAGAGGCAGATTAGTTAGTGGCGTGCAGGCAGTTTAGTATCTATACTAATATATAATATATATATATATGGTGATGTAACCGGATGACCCCCGCCCCCCTCTGAAGTCACACGATGTCAGAAGGGGCAGGGTCACTCAGGACAGCACTGATAGGTTGCTGTAACAGAACCCCAAATGGGACAGGGGTTAACACCGTTTAAGATATTCCATTCCCGAACCCAAGACAGCTATCGACACTCCACAGTCAGGCAAACGAACCCCAATAACGAGACACACAGCTCTGTTTGAGGTTCCACATGAATACCCCTTTATTGAGAAAATCAGGCTCTTATATACAGTTAGTAACCAAAATGAACAATGACCCAACTCCACACACAACATTATACAATGGTTCCTAATGAGTCCCCTCAATACACATCTTTTAGTCAGACATTCTGACTTAATTTACATGAGCTAATTAACTACGGCTGATGTCTCACCCCCCTGACCTTCAGGCTGTCTGCTAACTCACAATACACATTTATCATCAATAGACCTTCACACAATACAGGGTCAATTAGCACAACACAATGACAGATCCTTAGAAGCCATACTAGATTCATTTACATCACAACAGACAACATTAACACCTAACAGTATGTGTTCCCACATTGAATGAGTCACTCAGGCACACACAGGCATTAGTGATGGGGCAGGTCGCCCCTGTGAGGAAAGCATGCTGTCAGTGTGAGGCGGGGAATGTCAATAACCAGCATTTCCTATTTACACTGAGTTGAGCTTTTATTGGACACATCTGACCACATAATAAAGAGCCTACATCATAGGCTCTTTACTGAGATTTAGAGATCAGACTTGTTTGGTCCCCAACCAAAGTTCCGAAAGGTAGGGGCTACTGGACCTTCCCAGTACAAGTTGAGAAGGTAAAGTCAGGGATAGAGACATATGTAGAAAAATAGAAATAATGTTATTAATATACAATCAATAAAACACAAATCAAAGTCACATACACATTAAAAATATAATGACAATCCATACATATCACCAAAATAGCAATCCCAGGAGGGGGGAAATCACAATGGGATTATGGGTTGCAAGAAGCATATTGACTAGTTTTGCGGACTGTTGCTGCTTTGTCAGGAGAATATCTGTGATGTTAATTGGTGGACAGATTAATGAGGCAACTATACATTTGCATAGTGCAATCTTATACATAAAAGACAATAATGCAATGTACATGGGGAGAAAGAGAGCCTAGCTGCTTACCTAAAACCCTTGCCAAACAGGGACAATTGATGCCACCAAAAAAAACGGTCCCCCTCGGTGACTAAGGGGGGATGTTTGTAAACACTTGGGATGTTTGTTTATTAAATAAGAATTTTGATCGATCCTAAAGTGCTGCCATTTCTTCAGGGTTGACTAGGGGGGATGTACCAGTGATGGACAAGCTCACTAGAAAATTATTATACCTGTAGGGTAATAAAAAGGGAGATAAATTGATTGAGTATAAATAGTCCATAAAGGGTCCAAGAAGTGAGAAAAGGGGAGGGGGAGTGGTGTGAGGTCGTGGTAGGTGCCTGTGAAACAGTACGTGCCGTAACAGTTGAAAATAAAAACAAGAGGAGACCCCCAAAGTGAAAAAGATGTAAGAATGTATGCATACACACATAATTGAATATTTATGCATACGTACATACACACACAGTTACAGGATGAAAATATGGGGGGGGGGGAGAAGATATGGGGGAAAAAGGACGATAAATCAGAAAAAATAAAGAATAGAGGGGGTCAGATGGAGTGTAGAAGTGAAGGTGAAATGGGAAAGAGGAAGATTGGATAGTGAAGGGGGAAGTGAGGGAACAAAAGGGGGAGAGGGGAAGGAGAAAAGGGGGAAAGAGGCAGGGGAAGGGAGGGTTGTGAAGGGGGCAAGAGAAGGCTACCGAACAATTCAAGAAACAGAAGAAGGAGACAATGGGAGTATGAAAAGGAGTGGTGGAAAGGGGGGGAGGGATGGGGAATGAAGTAAAGGGATCAGATAGGGCAAGGATATAGCAATGGAGAAGATAGTTTCCAAGGTAGACTCACATGTTCCTTGTGGATGACCTGTACTCCCGGGGTCCAGCATCCATGACACAAACAGCTTTTAAATCCCCAACTCAGTGACATCTATTCAAGCCGGCCGTCGCAGACGAATGACGTCACTGAGTAAGATCTCCCATGTGACACCGTGCGCGATTATGTTGCGCATGTGCATGCGCACAGTTCCTAAGGTCAACGGGCAATTCCCATACCAGGGTGTGTGCAAGTGAGGGAGACAACCCTTGTGATAGCGAGGAGGTCTCTCTCACCAGGGAAATCACCTAGCCCCTGCAGTGGGACAGGCTGGGGGCAGCAAGATGGAGTAATACCCTCCAAACAAGTCCGATCTCTATTTCTCAAATTTTTGGATGAAGGTTCTACAGATCTACAACTTATCACATATGTTTCCCAGAGGCTATACCACAGTTTCATATTCTTTACTGAAATTGGTGATGCGGTGTGTCTGAGGGACACTGCACTACTGATTGCTATGCCTGGGGGCGCGCGCATGAGCGGCCTGTTCTGAAGGTCATCATATGACTCTCAGAACGGGAAAGCCCCTGCCCAGCTGTCATTCTGCTATAGGTCATACAGGAAGGTGTTAAAATGACAACATTACATATAAAACCTATTTTTAGTTTTCATGAAAATAACAGCTGGTGACACTAATATAAAGTCCTGGTTTGGGCACTTTTTATGAATTATGGGGTGACAATGTTCTGCCCACAAATCTTGCCCATAAATCACCCGGTTACATGATTCCCCAAATAATCTTTACTGATGCAGGTTGCCCAGGAATCTTTGAATGTTTCCATGTAAAGTGAACTTTCACCCCAAAGCCAAAAGTCCTGCAAAGAAGATTTAAAAAAAATGAAAAATTTAAATTAATGAAAAAACAAAACAAAATTACCTGAGGTCCGGCTTCCAAGAGGAGGGGGTGACATTACCGGGCCTCACTGCTGCCCTGAAATCCGGTGAGAATATCCCCTACAATGGTCCTCTTGTTCCTCCCATAATCCTCTATGATGTAATCTTGTACAGACAGAGCTCTCTCTATATTACATGTATATACAGTACAGGGGCAGAGCTACAGCTGTGCTCATAAGTCTACACACCCCTGGCAGAATTTGTAAGATGTAGAGGATTTTTTAGGAAAACACATTTATTTTATTTGTAATGTGATTAGAATGAAACAATCAGACATCCCAGAATAGCACAATCCTCATCAGTGCCGGAATTGTCAGACAGAAATCACTATTATCATAATGCACTTCCTGACCTTTGAACTCAGGTCATCTGACTTACAAGGCCAATAAGGAAGGCTTTGGATGGCCCCTCCCCCTCTATAATAGGGTGAGGTCACAGTGGCCATAGTGACATGTCATTTATCTGTGATAGGGAAGATATAAAGTGCACAGGGAGAGATTAGTGGAGGGATTGTAGGGATCGGCGGCTCTGATAAAGTAGATGGAATCCCTTCCTGAATGTCATAGAGGTAATGAGGAAGAATTTATGAAATGATAAGATAATTATTAATTGTATATTTTCTTATTATAATATGTCTATGTAATGTAAGGCCGTGTACACACGGGCAAACATGTACGATGAAACCGGTCCGCCGGACCGTTTTCACCGTACATGTCTGCCCGGGGCTTTCTGTACGATGGCTGTACTAACCATCGTACAGAAATCCGCACGTAAACAATACGCGGGGCGTGTCCGCGGTGTCGCCGCGTCGATGACGCGGCGACATGGGCGGGCCTGCCAGTTAAATGCTTCCACGCATGCGTCAAAGTCATTCGACGCATGCGAGGGATGGCGGACGCTCGGACATGTACGGTAGGTCTGTACAGACGACCGAACATGTCCGAGCGGGCAGGATTCCAGCAGACTGTTTTAAAACACGTCCAGGAATATTTGCCCGCTGGGAAAAGGCCCGGCGGGCAAATGTTTGCTGGAATCCTGCACGCTCGGGCCTACACACGACCGAACATGTCTGCTGAAACTGGCCCGCGGACCAGTTTCAGCAGACATGTTTGGTCGTGTGTATGGGGCCTAAGGCTGACGTGTCATTAGGAAAACCTTTTACCCAACTCCATGTCATTTCATGTCTTGTCTGATAAAGTTGTAATGGGATTGAACTTTGTAATATCAGGTGATGTTTGTCAGTGGAAAGTGTTATCCTTTGTCATGTGACCTTTGTCATGTGACCGTGTATTACCTATTCTAGAAATCACCATCTCCATCTTATGAGAATTCATTCACTCAAGGTTCACCTCTAATGATTAGGACATCAAAAGAGATTTCATTCCATAAAATAGTACAGAATGAGATTCCTTGTGATGTCATCACCGCACACCACCTGACCATTTCCTAACCAATCACATCACACCATTCATCCTACAAATGTGCGCCATTTCTTCTACAATATCACCTTCATCACTTTTACTGAAGATTAGTTACCCCCTAAACATCCTATGTTGTCCGATAGCAGAGACCCTGGAGAATAAAATGTTGGTAGTTTTATGTCACATGTTTTTAATGAAACAGTTTATCAAATACATATTATAAAAATACAATAAAGTAAATCTTAGTGCACACAGATGCAATATATTACCCAATTTTTAATAAAATATAAAATATGAGATTGTGTTCAGTAAATACCCAACATGTCATGATATAAAATTGTGTGTGTCCCTGATACTAGATATGTGCACTGCTGAAAAATTTGCCAGTTTTCATCTTTGTTTCATAAGTTTTGACTTACGTTTTGGGGAAATTTGAAAATTCATAAATTCGAAAATTTGAAAATCCTGAATTCATAAAATTCGAAATTTGTAAATTTGAAGATCCGGAAATCGAAAAAAAATCATAATTAGTTAAATTTCAAAAATTCGTAATTTAGAAATTTGTAAATTGTATAATTCATAAATTCGAAAATTTGGAATTCATAAATTAGAAAATTTGAAAATTTGGAATTCAGAAATTTGGAGATTAGAAAATTTGGAAATTTGGAATTCGAAATACGTAATAAATGCAATCAGATTTTCTTCAAAGATTCATAAATTTGAAAGCTCGTAAATTCAAAAAATTCTAAGTCTGAAAATTTTGACAATTCGGAAAATCAAAATTAAAAAAAAATTGAAACTGCAAAAATAAGAAATAAAAAACGAAATTAAAAAAATCCCCAAATTCTAACTAACTAACTAAGGGCCAGATTCACATAGAAGAGCGGCGGCATAACATATCGTAGATACGTTACACCGCCGCAATTTTTCATCGCAAGTGCCTGATTCACCAAGCACTTGCGATGAAAACCTACGCCGGTGGCCTCCGGTGCAAGGCGGGCCAATTCAAATGGGCGTGTGCCATTTAAATTAGGCGCGCTCCCGCGCCGGACCTACCGCGCATGCTGCATTTCCGAACTCCCGCCGTGCTTTGCGTGAAGTGACGTCATTCTTTCGAACGGCGGCGCACGTAGCGTAATTCCGTATTCCCGGACGGCTTACGCAAACGACGTTATTTTTTAAATTTCGATGCGGGAACGACGGCCATACTTTATACAGCAATTGGATTGCTGTGTAAAGTTAAGGCACCAAAAAAACTTTGCGACGGGAAACTAGACTAGCGGCGACGTAGCGAACGTGAAAAACCGTCGGGAATCGCCATAACTCCTAATTTGCATACCCGACGCTGGTTTACGACGCGAACTCCCCCCAGGGGTGGCCGCGGTATTGCATCTTAATATCCGACAGTGTAAAACAATTACACCTGTCGGATCTTATGGCTATCTATGCGTAACTGATTCTATGAATCAGCCGCATAGATAGAACAACAGATACGACGGAGTATCAGGAGATACACCATTGTATCTGTTCTGTGAATCTGTCCCTTACTAACTAACTAACTAACTAACTAACAATAACTATTAGATCATAAGTATTGGAATTTCCTTTCAAATTTGGCTGTTAGGGAATATAACCACTACAAATTTATCTAAAGTTACGAATTATCCGAAATAAAGTATGCCACATCTAAACAAATGGAATGGAATGAAAAAATAAATAATCTTAATAATATATATTTTTATTAATATTATTGTTATTGTTAATTTTTTACTTTATATTTGTTTAGATACTGCATTCATTATTTTGGATAATTCGTCATTTGAGATAATTTTGTATTTGTTATGTTTACCAACAGCCAAATTTGAAAGGAAATTTCAATACCTATAACTTAATAGTAATAGTTAAGTTTTTATTAGTTAGTTATTATTTAATATCTTTATACATTTTCAGGTTTTTGAATTTTTGGATTTTCATCCTTATTTTTGGATTTCAGAATTTATGGATTTTCTTATTTACGAATTTTGAATTACCGAATTTCGAATTTTAAAATTTTGAATTTCAGAATTTTTAAATTTTTGAATTTCATAAGAAAATTTTACATTAAACTAAACTTGAATCTGAACTGTAAACATATTTGTGAAATAAAGGCTGTGTGTGTTATTAGAGTATCATTTAGAAATAATGATGTTTTTGTTAAGCCAAAGGTGATGTAAAGGGTCATTGTAATCAAAAATGACTTTTTAAAATGTATACATTTTGGCTGCTGCATTAGAATAAAAAAATGTATTTTTTTTTTTATTTGACCAATTTGAAATTTAGTGTTTCAAAACAAAAAAAATGTAAAATCGAAGAAGATTTGATAAAACATATAAAACAAATTCTGAATACAAATCAACCAAATCTAACAAAAAATAACTAGAATAACAAATTTAAACAGACAAGCACAAGATTTATTACTCATTGTCCATAATTTACACATTACAAGACTTTTTTTCTCATCAGTTTAGTTACTTTTTTCTCTTTATTATTTGTTACTTTTTTATTTATTTTATCACATGTATCTCTTGAATTCCACAGAAGAAAGATAATGGAGTGTAAATTGTTGTGTATGATCGGCTTCCCTGGACCCTTCTGGTGTGGGCGGGTTACTATCAGACATGTGCGCTTCACTTCATTCCCAATCAAAATTTTCGAGATTTGGATGCGTCTGAATTTTTTTTTTAATTACAGTAATAACGAATTTCAACCAATCCAAAATAATTGAAAATACATTTTTCTGAAATAACAAATTATTTGAATGGAATCAAATTTGAATTGAATTGAATGTGAAAACAATCTCAATATGTGAAGTCATTGCTTGCTGACTATTAGTCCAGGTCACACATATGTGGGTTTCTCCGCATCCGATTCCCATGTCAGGAGAGTGTGACCGGCTCTCAATCGAGCTCCAGGGGTATAAAAAGGGTCCTGTGTGTCTTCGGTTCCCATTCAGGTGTAAATTCAGACAAAGATTTTGGATCGGATTCACACCTGAATTGGTGGGCGGGGCGCACCGGACCCCATGCTGGGAGCCGCGGCTGCAGCGGATGTGACCCGGATTACTGATTCCCTTCATAGACTGGGGGTGTATTAGGGGACCGAAAAGATCGGATGAGGAAGATTGAAATATTGATTGGATTTGGATTCTTCTTCTCCTCCCTCACTCTGCATTTTATAAATGGATAAAAATAAGGAAGTAAATCTGTAGATATGAAATCATTTATACTTTACATTATTTCTTCACACCTGCCTAAAACTTTTGCACAGTCCTGTCCATAGAGACACAACATGTTGAAGTCGGATGTCTCTTTTATAACTTAGAAGACGTCACATATCGGGAATAAATCTTCTTATAATACAAATAAGATGAACGTGTCTTAGATGATGAAAGGGACAATTTTTCTGGTGAATGGATGATTTTCTCCTCATACAGATGATTTATAAATCCCCCTTCACTCCTCTCAGTGTTGTTATGTTGCCCCTCCCCCTCCCCTCCCCCCGGATGATACTACAGATGTTCCATTCATTGTTTTCTCATTCATCTACGCTCAGCATCCCATAATGACAAAGTGACATCACAATATTAGAAATGTTACTAACGGATGAAAAAGTAAAAAGTAAAATGTCACATTGGCAGAAGTCTTCACACCCTTTACATCAACACTTGGGATTTATCTCAGGAGCTTCCTCCCAACTCTGGATGGTTGGTGAGATGTTTCTACACCTTGATTGGAGTCCACCTGTGGGGGGAGGGGAGGGGAATGATTTGGAAAGGCGCACACCTCTCTATAAAAGGGATCACAGCTGACAATGAATGAATGACTTGTATAGCACAACGCATGCGAACTGAATCGCCTCTGGGCGCCCCCTCCAGCCAGAATCTGCTTGGCTGGTGCGGTCACTTTTACCCCGTAGGATCACGACACGCTAGGTCAATGTATTATGTATCAGAGCAAAGGCCATGAGGTCACAGGAAGTGCCTGCAGAGCTCAGAGACAGGATTATTGCAAGGCACAGATCATCGGGGGAAGGGTGCCTAGAGCTCAGCGACCTCCATAATTCTCACATGGAAGAAGAATAACACAACCAGGACTCCTCCCCAGAGCTGGTCACCTGACCAAACTCACCAATCGCTGTGGGGAGAAGGGCCTTAGTAAGAGAGGTGACCCCGATGGTCACTCTGACTGAGCTCCAGAGATCCTGTGTGGTGATTGGATGAAGTTCCATCACTACAGCCCCTCCCCCAATCTGGGCTTTATGAGGGAGGGGCTACTAGAGATCTACACAACCCAAACTTTTTTTTTCTTTTATTTCAGATTCCTTCATTAGATTCCTCATTTCATTTCTTCATATTTCTTATCTTACAATCATTTGTTTTTAGAATTTGTTTTGTATATTCAATATTTTCATCTGATTTGAAATTCAAATTTCAGAAGTCGGCTAAATATTGTTTCTATTTTATTCTATTCTATTTACTTTTGAAAGATGATTATATTGATTCTATTCTATTCAAAAATTCTTAAAATTAAAAAATGTCTATTGTTTCTATTATATTCTATTATATTCAAGATTCAAAGTTCAACATTTGAATTTCAGACAAGCTATATTCTTTCTATTTTATTCTAAAGTTAAAATTTAAATTTCAAAATTCAATTTTTAAAAGTAAGCTATATATTTTTTTTCTATTCTATTCTATGTGACATTTGAATTTTGGAAAACAGCTGTATTCTTTCTCATTTTATTCTATTCTATTCGAATTAAAAGTTGTAATTTTAAAATTACATTTTGGAAGTCATCTCTATCTCTCTGTTTTCGATTTTATTCTATTTGAAATGTGATTTCCAGAAGATATCTATATTATTTATATTCTATTATGTTTTGAATTTAAAATGAAAATAAAAATAAAAAAAATGAATTTTGAAGGACAGATATATGCTTTATTTTTTGGTCTATGTTATTCAAAAGGAAACAACTGTTATATTCTTTCTATTTTTTTTTCTATTTTATTATATTCAATGCTAAATTTGAAATTAATATTTTGACATTTAAATTTTTGACTTGTTAGAAGACAACTATATAGTTTCTATTCTATTGTATTCAAATTTTAAACTCAAATTTTAAAATTTAAGAAGGTTGACATTGTTTTTATTCTATTCTGCTCTATTTTTTTTAATTAAAAATTTGAATTTTGAAAGATGGCTGTATTCTTTCAAAATTCTAATTTCAAAATGTTCATTTCTGAAGACAGCTATTTTCTTTCTATTTTATTTTATTATATTATATTCAAAATGGGAAGATTACATTTCAAAAGATGATTATTATTTCTATTCTTTTCTATTCAAATTCTGAAATGTAAAATTTGAATGTTGAAAGACAGTTATATTTTTTTACTAATTTTGGAAACCGGCTACATTCTTTCTACTTTATTCTTTTCTATTCAAAATTTGAACTTCAAAATTTTAGGGGCAGATCCACAGAGCAAGTACGCCGGCGTATCTACTGATACTCCGGCGTACTTTCAAATTTCCCGCGTCGTATCTTTAGTTTGAATCCTCATACCAAGATACAACGGCATCTGGGTTAGATCCGACAGGCATACGGCTTCGTACACCTTCGGATCGTAGATGCAATACTTCGGCATCCGCTGGGTGGAGTTTGCGTTGTTTTCCGCGTCGGGTATGCAAATTAGCTATTTCCGACGATCCACGAACGTACGCGCGGCCGTCGCATTCTCTTACGTCGTCTCTAGTCGGCTTTTTCCTGGGGGATAGTTAAAGCTGGTGTTTTGTGGCGTATAGTTAGATTTGCCATGTTAAGTATGGCCGTCGTTCCCGCGTTTATTTGAATTTTTTTTTTTTGCGTAAGTCGACCGTGAATCGGGATGGACATAGTTCACGTCTATGTTAAAAAAAATGATGTCCTTGCGACGTCATTTAGCGCAATGCACAGCGGGAAACTTCGGGACGGCGCATGCGCAGTTCATTCGGCGCGGGGACATGCTTCATTTAAATGAAACACGCCCCCTAATCGCTGATTTGAATTCCGCCGCCAGAGATAGACTACGCCGCCTTTACTTATGGCGCAAAATCTTTCTGGATTCGAACTAAAGCCAGGTAAGGTACGGCGGCATAGCGTATCTCTGATACGCTGCGCGGGTGCAGATCTCTGTGGATCTGCCCCTCAATCTTGAAAGTTAGTTATGTATTTTCTCAATTTTATTTTATTCTATTTGAAATTTAAATGTAAGAAATTGGCTATTTCCTTCTTTTTACCCAAATCCATTTGTTTATTTTTTTATTCCAAATAATTTTTTATTGTAAGAACATGTCAATCAAGCAGAAGGTGATTAAACATCATGATGAACGTATACAGAATTGGTGTAACAGTTCTCGTGAGAGCACAGCCAAAAAATAACCAGAAATCCCCACATTCACCAGGGCTCTGTGATTGGATATAAACAGGGCAGCCACCCTAATCTCATCCTTGTTGCAATCTAAAAATCGGTGGGTTTGCGCGTATAATCTATTTGTTTCTATTCAAAATTCATATTTCAAAATTTGAATTTCCAAACACAGATATATATTTTTATGTTTTATTATATTTGAAATACACATTTTGGAAAATGGCTATATTCTTTGTACTTTATTCAACTCCATTCTATTTTAATCTATTCAACTTTTGATTTTTGGAAGACAGCTATATTTTATCTTTTTTAGTCTATTTTTTCAAAATTCGAATTTTGGTATTTGAAATTGGATTTTGCACGACAGCTATATTCTTTCTATTTTATTCTATTCTATTCAAAATTTGAAATTCAAATTTTGGAATTTGGCTATAGATTTTATTCTATTCTATTGTATTTGAAATTATGGATTTTAATGATATACATACTTTCAATTCCATTGTATTCAAAATTTGAAATTCAAATTTCAAACTTAGAATTTCAGAAGAATGCTATAATCTTTTTATTTTATTAAATTATATTATTTTTATTTTACTAAATGATATTCTTTTATTTTCTCTTCTATTCTTTTCTGTTCAAAAATTGCATTTCAGAAGAGGGCTATATGCTTTTTATTTTATTATGTTCTATTCTATTCAAAAAATGTTATTCTAATTTCAGAAGACAGCTACATTCTTTTTATTTTATTCTATTATTGTATTTTTAAAATTCTATTTTTTTTTTCATTTAAATTAGAATTTTGGAAGACAGATGTATTTTTTGTATTATTCTATTTGAAATGCTAATTGTGTAAACCATCTACATTCTTTCTATTTTTTTTATTCTATTATATTTCAAATTTTAAAATTTGAATTTCTAAATTCAAATTGTGAAAGTCACCTATATATATTTTTTTGTCCAATACATTTTTATTTAGAAATCACAAGGTGATAACAAAGCATACAACAGCAGTTTTACTGTTTCACATACAATACACCAAACATATGTCATGTTATAAATTGCTACTGAACAAAAGAGTGTCATCCGTTTGGGTGTCCATCCAATGTCAACAGAAAGCAATACAAAAGAGAACAAGCCTTGTCATGAATTGAGAACACAGATAATAATGTCACATCAATATTTGAAGATCATTATCCAAAATAGCATTATATATGGGGGATAGAAAAGACCAAAGAAAAGATAAGTGAGAGAGAAAGAGAGAGAGAGAGAAAGATGGGGAAAGAGGGAAAGAGGGGGGGGGGTGAGTAGGGGGTAAGGGACATGAGGGTGTGGAAGGCATCGATTCTTGGCTAGCAATTTTTTCTCACAGTGATTATGCAGGTAATTTGTCGTCAGGGGGAGGGACAGCATTCAAGACTCATGTAAATACCTATTAAAAGGTAGACATCAAAAATGTGTTTTGTAAATGGAGTCTACGGCACGTAACCATTCTGCCACTGTGGGCACATAAGTCGTTTTCCATTGTTTGGGTATAATAGCTTTTGCTGCGTTCAGCATATGTCGCACTAGGGATTTTTTGTAGTTGCTTAACAAGTAATAGGAGATAACAGTGTAATAACCCTTTCATGACTAAGCCTATTTCTGACATGTTGGTGTTTACAAGTTAAAATCCGTATTTTTTGCTAGAAAATTACTTAGAACCCCCAAACATTATATATTAATGGTATTTGTGCAGTGGTGTTTTAAACGCAACTTTCGTGAATAAAAAAAATGAAAAAGTAAAGTTAGCCCAATTTCTTTGTATAATGTGAAAGATGATGTTACGCCAAGTAAATAGATACCAAACATGTTATTCTCTATAATTGCACGCACTCGTGGAATGGCGACAAACTACGGTACCTAAAAATCTCCATAGGCGATGCTATAAACTTTTTTTTTATGGTTACCAGGTTAGAGTTACAGAGGAGGTCTAGGGCTAGAATTATTTCTCTCACTCTGACGATCATGGCGATACCTCACATGTGTGATTTGAACATCTTTTTCATATGCGGGAGCAACTTCCGTATGCATTTTCTTTGTTGCGCAAGCTCATGGGGACGGGGGGCACTTTAAAAATCGTTTTTTTTTCTTATTTATTTTTTTAATATTAAAATGTGTTTTAAAAAAAAATATATAACTTTTATTGCTGTCACAAGGAATGTAAACATCCCTTGTGAAAGTAATAGGTGGTGACAGGTACTCTTTATGGAGGGATCGGGTGTCTAAAAGACCCCCAATCCCTGCTTTGCACTTCAAAGTATTCAGTGACGTCATGACACCGCTTCTGTGTTTACATTGCGGATACTGATTTATTCCAGTCTGCGGCTAGGCACTGGAGGCGGCGTATCGCGCACCAGGTCTCCCGATGGGATGGGAGGCCCTGTCAGAGCGGCGAGAGGCGGCAGGAGGGGGGAGTCCCCTCCCGCTCCTCTGGCATAACACCCAAGCGGCTTTTAGCCACATCGGTTGTTATGCCTGGATAGCCAATCGCCGGCTCTAAACAACGTTACCGGGATGATGCCTGCAGCTGCGGGTATCATCCCGGTATAACCCCTGAAAGCCGAGGACGCATATATGCATGCGCTCGGCGGTAAAGGGAAAAGCAGCATTCCGATGTGAGTTTCATTCTAATCTCTGTTATGGAATAGATCTGTGTGCATACCTCACTCCAAAAAATGTGTACAAGTGGACAATCCCACCAGATATGCAGCATGGTACCCTTAAGCCCTGTACACACGATCGGTTTGTCCGATGAAAACAGACGGATGGACTGTTTTTTTCGGACAAACTGATCATGTGTGGGCCCCATCGGTTTGTTTTCCATTGGTGAAAAAAAATAAAACATGTTTTCAATTTTTCCTATGGATAAAAAAACGATAGAAAAAAATGATCGTCTGTGTGGAAGTCCATCAGTCAAAAATCCGTGCATGCTCAGAATCAAGTCAACGCATGCTCGGAAGCATTGAACTTTTTCTTTTTCTCAGCACGTCGTAGTGTTTTACTTCACCGCGTTTTGGCACAGTCAGATTTGTGACTGATGGTGTGTAGGCAAGACTGATGAAAGTCAGCTTCATCGGTTATCCGACGAAAAAATCCATCGGATTAGATTCCATCAGATATCCGATCGTGTGTACGAGGCTTAACTGTTACCACATCTCCAACATGCATCTGTTGTTTCTGGATACCATGCATGCAACCTGGCTGGGGTTAAACACCAGTTTATCAAGATTTTATATGAATTTTATATGATGTTTCTTGTGTGTTGGTACTGGTTGAGCATTTGTATGCTAAGATACATGCATTAAGCCATTGTTCATCTGTGAATTTTGTTTTAACCACTTCAGCCCCGGACCATTTTGCTGGTCAATGACTAGGCCACTTTTTGCAATTCGGCACTGCGTCACTTTAACTGAAAATTGCGCGATCGTGCGACGTGGCTTAAAAAACAAAATTGGCATCCTTATTTTTCCCACAAATAGAGCTTTCTTTTGGTGGTACTTGATCACCTCTGCAGTTTTAATTTTTTGCGCTATAAACAAAAATTGAGCGACAATTTTGATAAAAATGAATATTTTTTTGTTTTTTGCTGTAATAAATATCTCTCAAAAATATATAAAAAAAAACATTTTTTTTCCTCAGTTTAGGCCGATACATATTCTTCTACATATTTTTCGTAAAAAATAATCACAATAAGCAATTATTGATTGGTTTGTGCAAAAGTTATAGCGTCTACAAAATAGGGGATAGTTTTATGTCATTTTTATTAATATTTTGTTTTTACTAGTAATGGCTGCGATCAGTTATTTTTATCGGTACTGCGACCTTATGGCGGACACTTCAGACACTTTTGACACATTTTTGGGACCATTGGCATTTTTATAGCAATCAGTGCTATAAAAATGCATTGATTACTGTAAAAATGTTACTGGCAGGGAAGGGGTTAACACTAGGTGGCGATGAATGAGGTTAATTATCTTTCCTAGGTGTGTTCTAACTGAAGGGGGGTGGGACTGACTAGGGGAAATTACAGATCGCTGTTCATACATTGTATGAACAAACAGTAATTTCTCCCCCTGACAGGCCCGGGAGCTCTGTGTTTACACACAAAGCTCCCAGTTCTTGCTCTGTAACGAGGGATCGCGGGTGCCCGGCGGTGATCGCGCAGGGTGAAATGCGAATTGACGTATACCTACGTGATTTCGCACAGCCTAGCCAACCTGCAGTTAAACGGCGGTTGGTCGGCTAGTGGTTAAAGGACACTTCCTAATCCATCCTATGCTTGCAAGGTGACCTGTTTATGCCGGATTGCAACCACTTGTACATCACAGAAGTTGCCTTTTCTACTGGGGCACCTGCAAGATAAAGCTGTTCAAAAAATGTTGCTTGACGCAAGTATTTGTTTCAGTTGGATGAGCAGTTGATATAGTTATGGAGCTGTACATATTGCCAGTATGTAAAATGTTTAGCTTGCAGTTCAGTCTGAAGTTGTTCGAAGGTTTAGAGTTTGCCATTCTCCAAACAGTGGGACATAACCAAGGGGGTGGAGTCAGCCCTGTGGGGAAAGGATGTAGTAGAGTGACCCTGTGCAAACTCCGGGCCAGATTCACATACATTTCCGCTATGCAGCGGCGGCGTAACGTAATCCATTTACGTTACACTGCCACAAGTTTACAGCGTAAGTGCCTGATTCACAAAGAACTTACCTGTAAACTTGCGGCGGTGTAACGTAAATGCGCTCAGCGCAAGCCCACCCAATTCAAATGGGGCGGGCACCATTTAAATCAGGCGCGTTCCCGCGCCGAACGTACTGCGCATGCTCCGTCGGGAAAATTACCCGACGTGCATTGCGCTAAATGACGTTGCACGGACGTAATTTGTTTAGACGTTAACGTAAATGGCGTCCAGCGCCATTCACGGACGACTTACGCAAACGACGTGATTTTTTAAATTTTGACGCGGGAACGACGGCCATACTTAACATGGCTTAGAACACCTAGGGCTCAGCCCTAATTTTACGCGGCGTATCTCGATGGAAACAACGTAAAGTTAAATCAACAGGCATCGCGGACCTTTGGGAATCGCCGTAACTAGTCATTTGCATATTCTACGCCGACCGCAATGGCCTCACCACCTAGCGGCCGGCATAGAATTGCATCCTAAGATCCGACAGTGTAAGTCAATTACACCTGTCAGATCTTAGGGCTATCTATGCATAACTGATTCTATGAATCAGCCGCATAGTTAGGACGGGCGGATCACAGAGATACGACGGCGTATCAGGAGATACGCCGTCGTATCTCTTTTGTGAATCTGGCCCTCCATGTTTTGTGTCAAAGGCATCAATGAGCCAGGGGTGGAAGCTATATTATGGTTTTGTATAACAGTTTGGAAGACTCTCAATGTCGGTCCAATTGTGGGGTGTAGCTTAAGATTAAGAGGGTGTGCATCTCTAGAGACCCATGGCAAAAATCTTAGAGGTGTCTTGGTCTGCAGGCCTTTGATTCCCACCCAGTCTTTGTATTTTGTATGACAGTTCCAATCAAGGATTTGTGTTAAGTGAGTCACATAGTAGTAGAGTGTTAAATTTGGTAGGTTAATGCCTTCATCTGTCTTTGGTTTAGTCAGAATTTGCAAGCTAATATGGGATTTCTTCCCCGCCCAAATAAATCCCCTTATTATCGAGTTTAGTTGGGAGAAAAATATTTTTGGGCAAGAGGATGGGTAAATTGTGGAACAAATATAATATCCTGGGCAACACCATCATCTTCACCACAGCCACCATTCCAAACCAAGAAAAGGGTTTTATGTTCCAATGCTTCATGCCCTGTTGTAATTTGCTGCCCCTGTGTACTGTGCTTGCTTGACATCCCATGCTCTGCCCTGCTGCCCCCTGTGCACTGTTTATCTCAGGTTCGACCCAGTATTGAGGCATCCACGCAGTGCAAGCTGGGGGTGGGGCTTTGTGTGGGTTGAGTGTGGGCAGGGACACAGGAGGCCCCATGATCTCCTGTTGCCCAAGGGCCCCATGTGTTGTCAGTCTGCCCCTGGCTTGGACTCAACCAAATCAGTAGAGATCCTGGTTAGGCCAACACCAGAGATAACATTTGTAGATAATAATCCTGGGGGTAAGTCCTCTATATTAACCACTTGCTTACTGTGCACATATACCCCCTTCCTGCCCAGGCGAAATTTCAGCCCCCTAGCAGCTTTAAAAGACGAGGACGTCATATGACGTCCTGTCAGAACAATTGAGCTACTGTGTCGCTGTCAATTGATGGCGGCCGGTAGTTGAGTGGTTAAAAACGCTTTGGTTTGCACTAATGTCTATTAACCAGGTTAATTCCTTTTCTCCTCCAGGGTAGGGGAGTTCTTGTTAATACTTTTACAAGAACTTTTATACAAAATACTTTTACTCTGGCCTCTGGAACATTGTCTCCCCTATTCAACATGATTGATACTGGTATGCCATTTTCCTATGCCTGATCCACTGCTTTTGGCAGAGAACTGGGATCAGCATGAGGTGCCTCTAAGCTCCTTTCCAGTCTACGGTAAGGAAGATGGAAGAATATGGCTATGTGTCCTTCCCCATTACAATTGTAGCCTATAACTGGTCCCCGGTTGCCATGAATTCTGAAATTGCATTTGCCTCTTCCTCTTCCTCTCTGCTTCCCCATGTACATAACCTTGGGTTTGTTGTCTTTTTGGTTAATCCTGTTTTCTATGGATAACAGGATAGGCAGGAGGTCTCAAATAGACATATTGCCTGCCTTTAGACCCTGCCGTGAACAACTTTTCTTCCAACTGGGGTATTAAACCATAAAGAAACCTTTCGTTCACCAGTTGTGTAGATGGACTTGCAGTTTCCCCCATCTTCTCTTCCTCTATTTTAAGGTCTGCTTCCTCAGCCATATCGCTTAACCACCTCCAATAAGCACCTGTGGCTTGCTATTTCCCTTGCTTAGCATTCATAAATTCAGCATATCTGTTTTTTTATATTTGGAGCAATTTTTCCTTCAATTTTTCACAAACCTCTCATCCACTAGCAATATTATTTTTATTTTTGACGTCTCCACCACATTCTTTAAGTATATAGCCAGACATGTTGCTTCCCACTGCTTTAATAAGAAGCTGATTAATGTTAGTAGCAAAAACCTCATATGCTTCCTGTTTGCAAACCCAATTGGATTCTTTCTAGTATCTTCCAATTCCTCTAATTTGGCTCTCATTTCTTGGGGACTAAAAGGTGTATGCCATTTAATTTGAGACTTACTGTCAACAGCATTACCTTCAAAAACTGCAACAGATTGTTCTGTGACAGGGGCAGAAGGGGCGGCGTCTCCCTTCTTATGCCGCGTACACACCATCGTTTTCTGCGATGGAAAAAAACGTCATTTTCAAAAACGTCAATTTAATTGACCGTGTGTGGGCAAAAACGTCGTTTTATGTCTTCTAAAAAACGACAGAAAAAAATTGAAGCATGCTTCAATTTTATGTGTCGTTTTTGGCCGACGTCGTTTTCTGTGTTCTAAACATTGACCGTGTGTACGTAAAAACGTCGATTTAAGCCCGCGCATGCTCAGAAGCAAGTTAGGAGACGGCAGCGCTCATTCATGTAAAACGACTGTTCAGAATGGAATCAGCACATTCGTTAAGGTGTTTTTCAGCTTATAGACAAGAAAATAAACCGCATCTTTAACCCCTGCTTTTAACTGCTACCCAGAAATGGACGTTTGTTGCGGCTGATCTTGTTGCATAGTTATGACAAGCTTTTAATTAGTTTCTTTCTTGTTTGATAATGTTTATGTTTGTGTTCTGTTATTTAGTTGTATCTTCCATCTTAAACATTTTAAATATATATATTGGTCCACCTTTTATTTTTTTTAAAAATTTTTCTCACCAATTTGATTAGTAATCTCTATTATTTTTTTATTTAGGAGTGTGTGAAGTGTATGCAACAACCTAATTTTTTAGTTTACTCACCCACAAGCATGTTTTTTTACCTTGTTAATGTTTTCATTATTTTTTTTGTCATGGGTCTGCCCACTCAATACTGATCTCTCAAATCTACAATAAAGAAACATGTTTAAATTTGGCTGAAAATTAAATTTTTATTTTAGTCTTCATAAAAATTTAGAAAAAAAAAAAGTGGCAAACCAAAAACACAACATAATAAAAACAAAGATGCCAGGGTAGGCAGCACTTTAGAGCATGCTTGTTTTTTTCTGAAAACAAGGGTCCCCGAAGCCACAAATACAGCCTGTGAGTCCACATAAAAATTCCATCAGGGGCACCGTATTATTTCTTCGCCCTTTTCTTCCCAGCAGCCTTCCCTGCAGTCTTCCCTGCAGCCTTCCCGGAAGCCCGAGTCCTTGGGGGCTGGGTTCCTGGAGGAGATGAGGTGGCAGGAGCCATAGCAGCCTCATGAGGTGGAGAAGCAGGAGCAGGAGCAGGTGCAGGAGCAGGAGCAGGAGCAGGAGCAGGAGCAGGAGCAGGAGCAGGAGGAGCAGCAAGGACAGGAGGAGCAATCCGCACAATGTGGGTGTCGTCATCGAGCTGCCCCAGGGATGCCATGGTTATGGCTTCGAACATGAGGAGTTCGCAGCGCACACGCTGGCTCTGCTCCAGATTGTACAGCTTGGCTGCAATGAGCGCTGCGAACCCCTCAACTTCACTGGGTGGCTCTCGGATGGCTGCAGTAGCTTGGCGAAGCAGGCCCTGGGTCTCCTCCTCCATCTGTCGCATACTCCTGAGCCGTTTATTGGGATTGCGGAATGGAGGGATCCGGGAGATGGTATCCCGCCGGCGTGCCTCCTGGGTCCCACTGGGGCCTGCCACCTCCTGGCTCCCAGTGGGCTCTGCCACCTCCTGCCTTGCAGTTGGCCCTGGCTCCTCCTGGCTCCCTGTGGGCCCTGTCTCTTCCTGGCTCACTGTGGGCCCTGGCTGTTCCTGGCTCCCTGTGTGCCCTGGCTGTTCCTGGCTTGGGTCTGCCTGTGTATGAAAAAAAGGAACATATGTTATTTGTGTTTGTCATTAATCACACACATTTTTACAATCATGAGTGATGCAAATTGAATGTCAATATATATTACACACAGGGTCGCCATCCTTAATTATGTGGCCCCTTAAACACCTTCAGACATGGTCCCCCTGGAATTATGTGGGTTGTTGCATGCCTAATTTAGTAAATAAGTGGCCTTTTACCCAAAAATTAGGTTAATCAATTTAGTGTCAACTAGATAGTACTCAAAAAGGGTGTCTTCCATCTGGGACCCCTTGCAGGTGTATTGCGTTACTCCCCCCCTACTGGCCTATCTGAAAATGCCACCCACTCCTTCATCAACATTATTAATTTGCCCATTTTGACCCCATCATGTTTTCCCACTACTGACTATTGATCCTATCCCTAAACTTTACAAGATTCACATAGAATTTAGAACAATAGTAACATACATTTACCATTATTACTATACTTGTCATATACTAACTAAATTCAAACAAAAAACACATACCATTCTCCACGGCTCACAATTGGGGTCCTCCAGGAACTCTTCCTCTTCCTCCGAGCTTGTCTGCTCTTGTCTGCAGGGAAGACTGGAGGATTGGCTGCTGGGAAGCTGGGAGCTACCTCTTGGGGGAAGGGTAGACAGGGATGGCCTGGTCTCTATGTGGTCGTCCAGGAACTGCAGCTGACTGTAGTACCACAGGGTTGGTTTGTAGATGGAGTCAGCTGCAGCCCCAGACCTCATTGAGGCCAGGACTTGGACCCGTTGGGCCCTGTAGGTGCCCCTGATGGAATTGATTTTATTTTTCACAGTGGCTGTTGTGGCGTTGGGGACCCTTGTTTTCACAAAAACAAGCATGCTCTGTCTAGCTTTCTCCCTGGCATCTTTGTTTTTATTTAGTGTGCTTTTGGTTTGCCACAGAACTGGATGTTCCTTCCATTTTTGGATGAAGTCTGTCAGGAAGTCCGCATCCTTGAAGGCATCCATTCTTTCTGCACATGAAACAGAAGCCAAAACATAAGGTAATTAAAGGCACTAGCTTACTTCCCCTAACTAGCCCACAAACTCATTCCCTATTCACTATAATAAAGTCGGAATTAAAAACTTACGTCTCGTCGTTATTAGGAAAGATCGGGAATTACGACTTCTTCCACAGACTATGCAGGCCGTTTCCAAACACGTCCCATCCCTTTTACACTACGCACGCGTGACGCTCCGCACGACACCCCGCCCCTGACGTTCGGTATCGTCCTTTCCACGCCCCTTCTCTGTCGTTTGGTGAGGGAGAAAAGATGGACAACATGGAGGTGTATTCCAGCTCAAGCCAGGAGGCAGGCCAGGCCCAACCACGCCGCAGATTCCGCTGCAGAGCCTCCAACATGTCATTTAATGAAATGGTGGAGATGGTCACCATATTGAGGAGGGAGGACTATGATGCCAAGCATGGCCCCTACATGCATCCCAATAAAGTAAAAGCACAAATTATGGAGAAGGTCATCCGTAGGCTCCAGCGGAAGTTTGGTAAAACCAGGAGCAGAGAGCACCTGCGCAAAAGGTGGTCGGATTTGAAAAAAAGGGAACCCCACCAACTTTACCGAATTAATAAGGTGATTCGAAGAAGAAGTAAGTTTTTTCCATGTGTATTTAATTATTTTTGTGTGTTCTTTGTGCCCTTTTTTTTTTGTGCCAGGTTGACCATAAAATGAATATTATGAATGTGGACGCATGATGCAGTCGTCGTAGTCGTCGTTCATTCGGTGACTTTCAATAATCCAAGACCATATTAACGAGAAATGGCATCATGCCTAGTTGGCATGTGCAAAGGGGAGTTGAAGCACTGTATCTGATCAAAAATCGTAAATTGAGGAATTGTGGGCGAATGAACGACGACTCCTATGACCAATTAGTCGACACAAATATGAAAGTTGTGACATTTTTGGGGCTTAAAAAAAAGGTGTATTCAATTCTGGACTAGATGGAAATGTGTTTCAGCTTATTTTAGAAGAAACGTAAATACCTTGAGATTCACAAAAAGGAGCGTTTGCTACTCCTTTTTTTATTGAACATGTGTACTCAGTAGCACAATTGTTTGTCACAATCACAACCTATGTTGGGTCACACACAGGGGTGAGCAGATCCAGGGGAGACTTGTTTAGCTTACATATCTAAACGTAAAAATTGTGTTAACTGATTTGAGATTACTTTGTGAATGGATTAAATATTGGTCTATTTTATTGATAATTGTTTAAAAATCAACAATAGTGACCTTTTGTTTATCATTTTTTAATTTTTGGGTGTCATTTCAGGCCGCTCTTAATGGTTGAACCTCATGTTTTCCCTTTCTTCAATCTTGTAGGGCACAATGAAGCACAAAGGCAGGAGGCACAAGCCAATCAAGCCACACCCCCGAGGGATGTAGAGGAAGAGGAACCTGCCTCAACATCCGGTAAAGTAACATCTACCACATTTTCTGTGAATATAGATATAGGCATACAATCTTTTAACACATGTTTTGGTTCCACATTTCAGGAGGAAATCGGGCTGGTCAGGGACTGGACACGTATAGTGCCCAGCTCCTCATCGGCGAGGTTCTCACCTGCAGGGCCCAAGTTGAGGACATACGTCTGGCCTGCCGTGAAATACGCCACAAAGCCAAGACGCTGGAACGGCAGCTAAAAAATTTTATTAATGTTTTGGGGAGGGTTTAATTTTTGGTGTATTTTCTTTTTTCCTTGAATTTAAAAAAAAAAAAAAAAATAAAAAAAAAATATATTTTCTAATAATCAAAAAAGACCAACAAAAATAAAAAAAATATTATATTTTGTAATAATCAAAAAAGACCAAAAAAATAAAGAAAATATATTATATTTTGAAATAATCAAAAAAGACCAAAAAAAATAAAAAAAATATTATATTTTGTAATAATCAAAAAAGACCAAAAAAATAAAGAAAATATATTATATTTTGAAATAATCAAAAAAGACCAAAAAAAAAAAAAAAAAAATTATATTTTGTAATAATCAAAAAAGACCAAAAAAATTAAGAAAATATATTATATTTTTAAATCATCAAAAAAGACCAAAAAAATAAAGAAAATATTTTATATTTTGAAATAATCAAAAAAGACGAAAAAAAAAAAAAAAATGATTTGTTGTACTAATCAAAACTAAAAAAGTAACAAATAAATAACATTTTGGACTCCAAACAATTTGTGTGTAGTTATTGGTATCAATGCAGACTCATTAAATTAATCAGGCATATTTGTAGAGTTATTAAGATTTAACACTCATGGGAATTTATTACATCCCAAACACATGGCTGGATGAGAACCTACGAAAAAGAAACATTACCCCCCAAAACTTACAAATAACTAAAATCAAACAAATAAACACTGTTTCATCAAACAAAAAGTAAATTTATTTTTTTAAACAAGATCAGGCATTGCAATGGCCCCCCTCCCCATAAAATAGTCCACATAGGATTGACGCACTGCACGTGCGGTTTGGGGGGCCAAGCCTCTATGGCTAGCCTGATGTCCCGGCTCCGGAGCCACAAGATCAGCCTCATCAGGCAATACCGTCAGGTACGTTTGAGAATTTCTTTTCAAAAAATTGTGCAAAATGCAACAAGATAGTATAATATAATTCCACTTGTATTCCGCCATGTTTATTGCTGTTAAAAACAATCTGAATCGGCTGGCCATGATTCCAAAGGCATTCTCTACCACACGTCTTGCCCTGGCCAGCCGATAATTAAAAACCCTCCTCTCATGGGTGAGGGTGCGTACGGGAAATGGCCTCATGAGGTGGGGACCCAAACCAAAAGCCTCATCTGCTACAAACACGAAGGGCAGACCCTCTTCGTTCTCCTCCGCAGGTGGCAATCCTAGGTCCTCCAACCGAAGCCGTTGTGCGAACTCCGTCTCCGCAAAGACACCGCCGTCCGACATCCGGCCATTTTTCCCAACATCCACGTACAAAAACTCGTAATTTGCTGAGACCACCGCCATCAAAACAACACTGTGGAATCCCTTATAATTGAAGAAATGGGATCCACTATGGGGTGGGGGCACAATGCGGATGTGCTTGCCATCAATGGCTCCTCCACAGTTCGGAAAGTTCCAACGCTGGGAGAAGTCCGCTGCCACAGTCTGCCATTCCTGTGGCGTGGTGGGGAACTGGATAGAAAGAAAAAATAAAAAACATTAGAACAAAGATTTTAAACAGAATATAGCTAAAATTACAAGGGATCCCACCAACAATTCAACAAAAAAGGTTAGTATTAAAAAAAAAAATGTGAACAATTAAGCATATTAATCACCCCCCTCTGATGTTTAAAAAATATATTTAGGGGGAGTGGGGCTCAAGATGAGATGAGAAACAACCCCCCAAAAAATATCTAAATAAGAAAAATAATTATTAGTATGTATTTCAAAAATCTAGGGGGGGGGGTTTGGACAATGGAGGCCACAAATAAACGGGGATATAGGGACACACAAAATGCAGCACTACAATGGAGGCCACAAATAAACGGGGATATAGGGACACACAAAATGCAGCACTACAATGGAGGCCACAAATAAACGGGGATATAGGGACACACAAAATGCAGCACTACAATGGAGGCCACAAATAAACGGGAAGATAGGGACTATGCTAGGTGGGTTTGCCCACAACATAGAATGATGGACAGGTTGGCTAAATTAAATAAACATGTAGGGCTTTACTAATTGTGTAGAACAGCATACATAGAGACAAAGTGAGCATTCTGAGCATATTAGAAAATTATTACTTTTTTTTTTTTTTTTTTGGGAATTAGTTTGACCATTGAAAGAACACCACTTACCTTAACATAGTCCTCCTGAAGAACCTGAATGATGGCCGAACAGGTCTCAGGGATTATGAGGCCCAGAGCCTGGGGGGAGATGCCCGTCGAGAACTTCAAGTCCTGCAGACTTCTCCCTGTTGCAAGGTAGCGCAACGTAGCAACTAGCCTCTGCTCAGCAGTGATGGCTTCCCGCATAACGGTGTCCTGCCTGGTGATATATGGCGACACCAAAGCCAAAAGCTGCTGAAATACGGGGTCAGACATCCTAAGAAAATTCCTGAAATCATCAGGGTTATTTTCTCGGATCTCCCGCAGCAGAGGCATATGAGAGAACTGGTCCCTGCGTAGCAACCAGTTCTTGGTCCACAACCTCCTCCTCACCCTGTTCATGGACCGTCGCTGGGATGCAGCACACATCCTAACAACAAGCACAGCACGATCTCGGCGACGAGTTCGTACCCGCAACATGGCTAGAAAACGGTCGTCAAATCAGATCAGACTAAAAATTACGCCCTGAAGTAAAGAATGGCCTTTGAAGAACGACCTGCTAAACAGCACCGTGCACACCAAACGTAATGCCTAAACAAATACGTCCTTAGTACAAGCACTGTATCACAGATCCGACAACAAATAGACAAACTGTACGACAGAAAACGAAATTTAAAGCACAGTCACTGAAAATCACGAATCGTATCTCACCAAACTTTTACTAACACGCAGCAACACGATATCAGCAAAAGAGGCCGTCTTCCGCATGGAAACGACCCTTTATAGTGACGTAGTGCGTGATTGACGGAACTGCGCTGTGCTAGAGCGTTGTGAAAAAGCGATGGTGTGTATGCTACGTCGTTGTTCAAATTGAAGTTTGAAAAATGACGTTTTTTTAAAGCACATAAAGCGTCGCTTTTTTCCATCGCAGAAAACGATGGTGTGTACGCGGCATTACTCTCTTCATCATGCTGTCACAATTTGGAAATGATGGTTTGCTCCAGAAGTTCAGAGTCTATCTCTCTTTCTATTTATCTATTTCTTTCTATCTATCAGTGGAGTGGGACCACTTCATCACTTCTTCTTTGACTGTATAGAAGTGGGGTTTTACTATAATGTCTCTAGCGAGACCAGCAGAGCACAGTGGTTGTAGAGCTCTGTGTGTCCTATCCAGTTCCATACTGTGAGCTGGTATGTCAAGGATCGGACTTTTAATAAATTCTTGGACTGCCGGGTAAACTTCTTTAACAGATTCTGGTAGACCCCTGATTCTTAACCCCCCTGACGGTAAACCCGAGCGCGACTCGGGGTTGGTTTTACATGTTAGGATCGGCAAACCCGAGTCGCGCTCGGGCTGGACGGGCTTACCTTTCGCTGGATCCACAGGCTTGGTTTACTCACCTTGTCCCTGGATCCAGCGATGCCACCCGCTGTGTGAGCGAGCGGGACCTCCTCGCTCGATTCACAGTCCCCGTGTGCCGCCGATCTCCGTTCCCTGCGACGTTACGACGCACGGGGACGGAGAACGGCGCCAAATTCAAAAAAGTAAACAAACACAATACATACAGTATACTGTAATCTTATAGATTACAGTACTGTATGTAAAAAATACACACCCCCCTTGTCCCTAGTGGTCTGCCCAGTGCCCTGCATGTACTTTTATATAATAAAAAATGTCATTTCTGCCTAAAAACTGTAGATTGTCCAAAAGTGTCCCTTTATGTCAAAAATGGTTTTAGATCAGCTAGAAAACAGCGATAATAAATTATAATCACTTGCAGAATTGTGCGATAGCGATTTGCGGGGAAATTCGTCATAAAAAAAATAAAATAATGACAGCGACAATTCTGCAACTGCAAATTTCAGTGATTTTGAGTTGATTACATTATTGAATAATTTTTATTATAATTATATTATTATTTGTTATAATTATTTATAATTATTTATTATATTATAATTTATAATTTTGTTTTAAAAAAAAAAAATCATACCCGGGATGCCTACAAGACTCTTGCTTGGTCAGATTTAAGTGAGTTATTTCTAAAAATTACAGGCCTACAGTATAAAACGCCAATTTCCTTGCAAAATAAATGTACCGCTTTTGGTACGTAATTCCAGACAGAATCATACCGCCAGGGAGGTTAAATTATAGCGTCTCAATCTATTTTCAAGGACATCAATTTTGGAAAATGCTGATTCTAGTTGGTCCTGGAGATCCTGTAATTATGGCAGAGTTCTGGTTAATTCTGGAGACCGCTTGGTCTGTTTTCTTCTCAATCACTTCTATCCTGGTCCATATTTGCTGTAAGTCAGTGTGGATAGAGGCTGTGATCTAGGCCACAGTTTAGGACAGTCCCCTAGTTAGCATTTTTGAAAATTCAGCCATCATGAAGAGAAGGTATGAGGGGGTGAGAGTGGGGTCATGGGCCTCCTGGGATCTTGGATCCTGGATTGTCAGCAGTTCCTGCAATGTTGTCAGGACAGGGCCTCCTAAGATCCTGTGAACATTGGGCGATAGCCGGCTGCTCCATGGTTAGCTGGTGGTGTTGCTACGCTGGAACGAGGGCTCAGACTGCTGCCGTGCATGTGCCTCTTCTGTACTTAGTCTTTCAAATGATCCAGTGGCAGTCTTATGCAGAAAAGCCTGTTTACAGAACAGATTGTCATTATCACATTTATGCAGTGGCGTATCTAGGGTATGGCAGCCATGGAAAGTGCCACGGGCGCCATATGAAGGGGGCGCTAGTGAGCAGGGACAACAACATTAAAGATCTTCACTGAATTTAAAACTAGTGCTTTTTAAACTTCTCCCCGTTCCTACTTGCTTATGGTTGGATGCATCAGGTCAAATTAGGGGCCCAGGAAGTGAGCGTAAAGGAGGGACTTTTTCTTCATTTTCGGGACGCATGTACATCAAGCTGCCTCGCTACTCAATTAGTCCCAGCTGGCAGAGTCATTCTCTGCTCTGCTCCCATCCTCAGGTGCTGAGATGCGAGTGCTTCTGACAAGGAACAGCCGGAGGAAAGTGTGGCTGCATTAGCCAAGCTCCACACAGATTGGCAGTGGAGACTGTCAGTCTGCAGTGTGTCCTGTCCAATTGATCTGAATTGGTCTGCCTGCCCGTACTGATGTACTGAATATCTGTGTGCATTTCATGCAGTGAAAACACGGCCCTGTACACTTAAAATCTTTTGACAGGGGCGCAGTTTCAATGCTTGCCATAGGCGCCATTTTCACTAGATAAGCCTCTGCATTTATGTTCTGATTTATGCACTGCCATGGATGACATGCACAGAGGAAAACATAAAAAAATGATCTCTCCCTACACAAAAGTGTCAGCTTCCCCTAAAAACAAAGATAATATACTGTAGCTGCTGTGACCCCACCCGTCCATCGATAGGTCATCCATTCCTTCATTCCTTGTGTACTGCATTAGAGGTTGTTCTCTATTTTGGTGGAGAACCTGCAAACTTTTCAGCCAAAATATTGTGATTCACAAACGTTATGAATCCCAGAGATTCACCACAAATCTATGGTAACTGCTGAACCTTATCCCTACACCTGTATTTATACAGAATAATAATAATAATAATAATAATAATAATAATAATAATAATATGAATATGAATATGAATATGAATATGAATATGAATAATAAACATGGTAGTCTTGGTCATCAAACTTCTTATTTTTACTGTTTCATGTACAATATGTTATAATGGTATTTTTTTAACCTTCGCTTTCTACAGTGCTGACAAAGATGGATTCTGTGTATTTTAGGTTTGGCCTTTTTTTTCTACTCTATAAGCAGATTCATATTCCAGTCTATAGTAATAAATAACACAATTATTCTTTATAAACCTGACACTCTCACAGCCTTCAGCTGAGCCATGAAGTCAGTGTCAGGATCCTGGGCTGCTGTCAGTGATGATGAGGTTGGGAGAAGAGGAAGAACTCATTGGAGTCTATCAGAGACTCGACCATATTGTCTTCAGATATCCACTTAGAATATTGTGCTTGTTGTCTTTGTGTGTGACCCCCTGCACATCTGACACCCAGAACTCTGCTCACCGCTGTGATATGACTATGAGAAATTACACATTTGAGTACAAGTATTCTCAGGATGGAGACATCATTATAGGAGGGATATTCTCTGTACATTCTGTAGTGTCACGGTGGAGTGAGAAAGGAAGTCTTATTTATAATCTCATGTGTTCAGCGTAAGTGAAATATGAAGAGTAAATCTTCCAATCTGATCTACAGAGCTGTGTCTTTAGGAGAGATGTGTGATAATGTGCAGGACTCATTCAGTCTGTTACACGGCATTTATATAAAATCAAAGTATATCCTTCAATGTGTTCATGAAAATCATGTATGGCCCATTCACAAAGTACTGGAAGGCTGGAATCCCTGTCAGTCTTGTATTTCTGTCCCTATTGTAGATTTTTCCTCTCTTCCTGTCCGGTTAAACTCTTATCTGCAGGACAGGAAGTGAGGGGAAATCTCTCTAATGGAGCCCTGGACAGTGGCTGTCCCAAAGAAAAAAGGTTGTGGTTGGACATGCATTTTAAGGCATCACCATAACATTATATAGTATTTATGTTTCTGACGGTCGGAATTACATTTACCTTTTTACCGGCATGAACAATTTTAAGGCTTTACATGTTGGGTTTCTATTTACTCGTTGGGTAATGTATCTCATTTGTGTGCAGTAACATTACTTTTATTGTATTTTTTACTGAAAATATGTATTTGATAAGCAGCTCCTCTCATATCATAACAATTTCAAACTACCACCATTGTATTCTGCAGAGTCTTTTCTTTCAGAAAATATATAATGTTTGGGGGATTTAACTAATCGTCAGGCATTTTAATATTTCACACAAAAGCTGCTCTGGCAGTGAAAGGGTTAAAGACAACGCAGTCACAGAACAATTCCCATCGATCTGTTCTTGTTGTGGACTGACAATACCCTTATATTTGTTAAATGAAATAACAAGGAATGGTGTCAGCCCTGCCAAGTTTCTTTTGTTAAACTAAAGAATAACAGTATGTGTTATCCCGCGCTGTCTCCTTCAATGTCAAAATATATTTGTGTGACAGCCGAACAACCAAAATATTGTGTCCCCATAACTGAAAAGTGTTGGCTGCGCTCATCAAAATAAAAACCCAATCCTGCATTAGTGACATCAATACACATTACTTCAGAGTGTAACAAGAAAACGTATAGGCCGGGATTCACGTACAGAGGCGTATCTTTAGAGCGGCGTAGCGCATCTGATATGCGCTATGCCGACGTAACATAGAGAGGCTCGTACCGTATTCACAAAGCACTTGCTCCCTTTCTTGCGCCGGCGTAACGTAAAATGGCCGGCGTAAGCCTGCCTAATTCAAAGTAGCAAGGCAGTGGATGTGTTGTATTAAAATTAACCGTGACCCCATGTAAATGCATGGCCGAACAAACGGCGCATGCGCGCGCATGTTTAGAATCACTTCGAATTTACTCCCTAAGATACGCCGGCTCCATTCATACAACGTGAACATAACCTACGCCCAGCCCCATTCACATACGACTTACGTAAACAATGTAAAATATGACGCTGTTCCCGCGCCCATACCTTAACATGACTTACCCCTGCTTTATGAGGGGTAAAGTTACGCCGGACGTACGCCTTACGCAATCGGCATAGCTTACTGCGACGGGCGCAAGTACATTCGTGAATCGGCGTATCTAGCTCATTTACATATTCGATGCATAAATCAACGGAAGTGCCCCTAGCGGCCAGCGTAAATATGCACCCAAGATACGACAGCGTAGATGACTTACGTCGGTAGTATCTTGGCAAAATTCAAGCGTATCTTGTTTCCTGAATACATCGCATAGATACGACGCGCATCCTTGAATTTACGCCGCGTATCAACAGATACGTCGGCGTAAGTTGTCTGTGAATCCGGGCCAGAGTTTGTAACACATTTTCTTACACACGGTGCTCCTTAAATATGATCCCCTGTAACCTTCACCCTACGTGGGTTCAATACGACATATGTGTGCGTCAATCCCCGACACGGATTCACCACTGCGCTCACCTCAATAATAGACCTGTGTAGATCTGATCTCATCTTCCCCAACTTGGGTATGCATGTCCTTCTCCTCCTTTCCCCTCTCCAAGTTATGCTAGAGGCTTTATGTGAGCTGTGTGGAGTAACTTATTTTTTTAACTGTTTCCCCTCAATCAAAGCAAACAAGCTCCCAATGTGAAGTTCTTAAAAACACACGGAATTCATTGAACATATCCACTCACATCTAAGATAAAAACTGCACATTCCATCTCTATTTCCAGCGGGGTCGTGGCTCCCGTGTGCTGCCTGCGCTATGTCACCCGACACTGCACATCGCGTATCGCCACTACCATGTGACTTCTTCCGGGGTCAATGATCAGGTGACCAGGCATATGGGTTTTAAAAAGCTGACACTTAACACCTGACCTTTGACCCCTGAGGAAGTTACCTATTGGGTTTTTACATTGGATCATGTTGGTAATTTTTGCTTTTTCATAGAACTTGTTATGTATCCGCTCCTGAAGAAGTGGAGTTGATCCACAAAACGCACCAAGCTTATGGGATGCAGTCATGTCCCTAACATCCTGTTTAATTTTCACCTTCATGCAGCAATTTTGTTTTTTCAATTGATTTTATGATATCCGGTATTTATGGTTTACATTACCGATACTGCAATATCTCACCATATGATCTATGTCCATATATGATTACACTAGAACTACATTTATGTGCCACTATATGACCCGTGTGTACATATATGAATTGTTTTTATGTCATTTTGTGATGTATATACAGTTGTATTCAAAATTATTCAACCCCCACTGAAATTGATTGTTTTGGCCAGTTTGACACTGATTTTGATCATTCTGTCATCCTGCTGACAATTAAATCAAAGAGGCACGTGTAGGTCAGACAAATATAACATAACATTTATAATGAAATAACCACAAATGTCTTTTCTATGCTCACATCATAATCAGTTTTATCCAACCCCCAAGTGACATTCAATCTTAGTACTTAGTACAACATCCTTTTACAGTTATAACAGCTTTTAAACTTGAAGCATAGCTTGACACAAGTGTCTTGCAGCGATCTACGGGTATCTTCGCCCATTCGTCATGGGCAAAAGCCTCCAGTTCAGTCACATTCTTAGGCTTGCGCACTGCAACTGCTTTCTTTAAGTCCCAGCAGAGGTTCTCAGCAGGTTTAAGTCTGGTGACTGCGATGGTCACTCCAAAATGTTCCAGCCTTTAATCTGCAACCATGCTATAGTGGACTTGGAGGTATGCTTGGGATCATTGTCCTGTTGAAAGGTCCAACGTCTCCCAAGCCTCAGGTTTGTGACGGACTGCATCACATTGTCATCCAATATCTCCTGGTACTGAAGAGAATTCATGGTACCTTGCACACGCTGAAGCTTCCCTGTACCTGCAGAATCAAAACAGCCCCAAAGCATGATTGACCCCCTGCCATGCTTCACAGTAGGCAAGGTGTTCTTTTCATTATAGGCCTTGTTCTTCCTCCTCCAAAAATAGCGTTCATCCATGTGCCCAAACACTTCTAATTTTGTTTCATCAGTCCAGAGAACACAATCCCAAAACTTCTGTGGTTTGTCCACATGTTTTTTGCATACTGCAGTTGAATCTTCTTATTCTTTGGAGACAGCAAGGGGGTGCGCCTGGGAGTTCTGGCATGGAGGCCTTCATTACGCAGCGCGAGCCGTATTGTCTTAGCAGAAACTTCAGTACCCACATCTGACAAATCTTTTCTCAGTTCCTCAGCAGTCACAAGGGGACTTTTCTCCACTCTACGCTTCAGGTTGCACACAGCAGTCAAAGTCAGCATCTTCTTTCTGCCACAACCAGGTAGCGTTTCAACAGTGCCCTTTGCTTTTAATTTGCGAATGATGCTTCCTATGGTGTCTCTTGGTATGTTTAACATCTTTGCAATCTTCTTATAGCCATTGCCCTTCCTGTGAAGAGTAATCACCTCTTCTCTTGTCTTCCCGGACCATTCCCTTGACTTCACCATGTTTGTAACCACACCAGTAAATGTCTAGAAGGAGCTGAGTATCACAGTCATTTGAAAGCTGCCTGATTGGTGCTTATTAGGCTTTATTGCAGCTCCCTGACATCCACAGGTGTTTTCAAGACCTGATTGAAAACACTTCAATGAACCTCTGTTCTTCAGAGAAGTAGTCTTTAAGGGCTTGAATAATTGGGTAAATGAAGATTTCTCATAAACATTTACTACTGTATTACAAAACCAATTGATGTCATTTTAGTTGCATATGGTTCTTTAAGAAGTGCTTGTAGGATTTCATTCTGAATACAATTACAAATGTACACTAAATTCACTTAAACACTTTACAGCATTGGGGGGGTTGAATAATTTTCAACACAACTGTATATATGTGAATGTTTTACTATCTAGTTATGTATCAATTGCTACGCGCCATGTCATGTTCTGATGATAATAAATATGTTTACATTTTTTTCAAGTTGTTGGTCCTATGGAGCAATACACACGCCCACCAATCCCACCATAGATCTCTAGTTGAAATGTGTTCTACATTTTGCCATAAATAATTTCGGCTTGAATCCTTGTCCTGTAGACCAATGCAAAACTCTCCATTGTCTGCAGGGTTTACCGGAGAGAATACAGACATCTCCTGGCTTTTATATTTGCTATTGATGAGATAAACCGCAGTCCAGATATTCTTCCCAACATAACTCTGGGATATCATGCGTATGATTCTTGTGGACATGTGAATAAAGCTATAAAAGACGTTCTACAGATATTGTCTGGACATACAAAGGAAGCTCCAAATTATTCCTGTATGGAGCGGGGTGCCCTGGCCGGTTTCATTGGAGATCTCCATTCTGACACCACTCTTCAAATGGCCCAGCTGCTGAATCTATATGGTTACACCCAGGTAAGAAAAGATGAATTTCCTATATTATGTAAGGTTAGGACAGCGAGTCATCTTATGGTGAGGTGGGTCAAAAGGGTACAAATAATCCTGGCAAAGCATCGTAAAATATAACATTGTTCTAAATAAAGAAGGCAGTGCTGTGTAGGGATGGGCCAATGGTTCAGTCCAATCTTTGGCTGTTATGGCATTTGGACAAATGCCTGAACTTTTGCCCATTCAGTCCTCTGATGATTATACCCTATATTACCAAAAGTATTGGGACGCCTGCCTTTACACACGATTCAACTTTAATGGCATCCCAGTCTTAGTCCGTAAGGTTCAATCTTGAGTTAGCCCACCCTTTACAGCTATAACAGCTTCACCTCTTCTGGGAAGGCTGTCCACAAGGTTTAGGAGTTTGTCTATGGGAATGTTTGACCAGTCTTTAGGAAGGACATTTGTGAGGTCAGGCACAGATGTTGAACGAGAAGTCCTGGCTCACAGTCTACACTCTAATTCATCCCAAAGGTGTTCTATCAGGTTGAAGTCAGGACACTGTGCAGGCCAGTCAAGTTCCCCTACCCCAAATTTGCATATCCGTGTATTTATGGACCTTGCTTTGCACACTGGTGCGCAGTCATGTTGAAACAGGAAGGGGCTATCCCCAAACTGTTCCCACAAAGTTGGGAGAATTTAATTGTCCAAAATGTCTTGGTATGCTGACATCTTAAGAGTTCCCTTCACTGAAACTAAGGGGCCAAGCACAACCCCTGAAAAACCACCCTGCACCATAATCGTCCTCCACCAAATGATTTGGACCAGTGCACAAAGCAAGGTCCATAAAGACATGGATGAGTGTGTGTGGGGTGGAGGAACTTGACTGGCCTACACAGAGTCTTGACCTCAACCCAAAAGAACAGCTTTGGGATGAATTAGAGCTAAGACTGTGCCAGGCCTTCTCATCCAAAACCAGTGCCTGACGTCTCAAATGGGCTTCTGGAAGAATTGTCAAACATTCTCCTTGGACACACTCCAAAATCTTGATGACAGCCTTCCCAGAAGAGTTGAAGCTGTTAAGATTTTGTTCTGTCCATTTGGATATTAAGAGTTCCACATTATTTATACAGAAGGTTTTCTTCCTTTCTAGATTAGTTATGGAGCCAGAGATACTTTGCTGAGTGATAGAAAGATGTATCCAAACTTTTTCCGGACAGTTCCGGATGATGAGATGCAATATGTGGCCATAGCAAAGTTACTGGAAAGGTTGAAGTGGAACTGGGTCGGGATCCTTACATCTGATGATGAATACGGAGAGAGGGAGATCCGACATCTCAGCAAACATTTATCTAATCATGGAATTTGTATTGAATTCAAGATTCTGGTGTCTAAAGAGAATTGTGATAAAATTCCTCCAGAGCTGCGGATCTCAACCACGGAAGTTCTTATTATTTGTGGCTCAGTTAGTCTGACTTATTACAAGTTTTTGTATAATAATGTCCCTTATTACACGGAGAAAACATTTATTATACCAGATTCTTGGTCAATGAGTGAAATGTTTTTTATTCTCAGTAACTGCAGCTTGGTTTTTACGTATCCCGATTTCTACATAAAGGGATTGCTGGAATATTTTTATAGTATTTATCCATCCAGACACCCAAATGACCCCCTGATGGAGGATATTCTCATATCTGAATTTCAATGCTTTTCAAAAAACCAAATGAAAAATGTCCTTATTCCACTCACACATAGACACCCTCTTAGGGACTGCGGTGTGGTGACACTTCCACTTGGTTTATATTATCCTGATGAGAAAACATCCTATAGAGTGTATATTTCAGTCTACATGTTGGCTCAAGCATTACATGACATGGATTTCTCTTTTAAAATAAATAACAAAAAATCTTAAATAAATCCACACACACTAAAGTATAAGGTGAGAGCGTCCAATGAAAGTTTACTTGTATCTTTTTATACTCGGTCAGTTCAGTACTGGAACACAATGGGCCAGATTCAGAAAGAATTGCGGCGGCGTAACGTATCCCCATTACGTTACTCTGCCGCAAGTTTTCGTCGTAAGTGCTTTATTCACAAAGCACTTGCGTGTAAACTTGCGGCGGCGTAGCGTAAAGCCGTCCGGCGCAAGCCCGCCTAATTCAAATGGGGCGGGGACCATTTAAATTAGGCGCGTTCCCGCGCCGAACTTACTGCGAATGCGCCGTCGCTAAAATTTCCCGACGTGCATTGCGCTAAATGACGTCGCAAGGATGTCATTCGTTTCGACGTTAACTTAAATGGTGTCCAGCGCCATTCACGGACGACTTACGCAAACGACGTGAAATTTAAAAATTTGACGCGGGAACGACGGCCATACTTAACATTGGTTAGACCACCTAGAGGGCATGCTTAGTTTTACGCGATGCATCTCTACGGAAACAACGTAAATTTAGATCGACGGGCAAAGCGGACGTTCGTGAATCGCCGTAACTAGTCATTTGCATATTCTACGCCGACCGCAATGGAATCGCCACCTAGCGGCCGGCCTAGAATTGCAGCCTAAGATCCGAAGGCGTACAAAGCCGTAAGCTTTGCCAAAAGCCGTGGTATCTTGTTTGTGAATTACAAATTAATTAATTACAAATTAAGATACGACGCGGCAAATTTGAAAGTACGCCGGAGTATCAGCAGATACTCCGGCGTACTTTTTCTGTGAATCTGGCCCATTGTGCCCAGACAAAAATTACACCCAGTTTAGGTTCATGTTCCTTGCGGGTGCAAGGATTTTTGACACCCTTGGCAAATCTTCATTTTGGCTCCACCCCTGACTCCACCCCCTTTGGCATGCCCATGTATACAGTGGAAGTAGTGACCTGACATCACACAGCGTATGTTAACACACAAAAATAAACCACATATCAATGCAGATAGGTTACAGAAGTACACAGTGTGAAGAGAAGAGCTCCCAGGACTACAGATCCCAGCATGCCTGGGCTGCTATGACATTGTCAGTCATGGTCACCCCAGGATGGTGCTGGAAATGAATGAAAGGAAGGTTGTCATGTACTGTACAGGGAGGAGGCTCACCTTGTCCCATTCCTCATCAGACACCGAGCACAGCCAGGGAGACATCAGAGAACTGGCAACATGTGAAGGGCTCACCTCTGTCTACTTACACACAGCGCTGCCACCTGGTGGTGTAATATGACATGGTGTGGAGGATGCAGTGATAGTGAGGAAGTTCTATCACAAAACAATGCAATGACCGAACAACCTGTACATTACAACATCCTGGAAGCATCGGGTGCTGCGGCTGTGCGGGACATTGCTATGTCAGGCAGTCCGCTTGCACTGAGCTTGCACTCGATGCGGGTTGCACCGCACTGTTTACAGGTGGCTCCCCTCACTGATGTGCGCTCTAGGCGAGCGCCTACCTCGCCTATTGGTAGAGCCGGTCCTGTCATGATGGGACTTGTAGTTTCTCAACAGCTGGAGGGCCACCAGTTTGAGACCCCTGCCCTAAACAGTATACAGTATATTTTCTGAAAGCAGAGACCCTGGAGAAACAATGTTTGCCGTATCATTTTTCTCTGTCACATGATATTAGTGCAATGGTTTACCAAATATTTAGGGCATACACATGTAATATATTACACACTTATTTGGTAAAATATAAAAGATGAGGTTGCACTGAATAAATAGATAGTCAGTATGTCAAGTCAAAAAAATGACCGTCACCTCTGAAATGGTGATAAAAAGTAGTACCTTCACATGTTACATGGCACATCAGTATTTAGGGGGTAAAATGTTCCAGCACATGTTCCCTCACCCCAAATTCCACAAGCCAGTGGGTAGGGGGTTCCTCTCCCCCAAAACCGCAGACACATTTAAAATCAGCTCTGCCCACACAGACAAGTCATTCATTCACAAGAATCTATGAAGAATAAACTGTGTCAGACAGAATTGAGTTATCAATTGACTGCAGTTGTGTCGATCAGTGCTCTCATATAGTTACATAGTAGGAAAGGTTGAATAAAGACAATAGTCCATCCAGTTCAACCTGTGTAGGTGTGTGTCAGTGTCTATATTTATTTATCATATGCCTGTATGTTGTGGTGTTTAAGATGCACATCCAAAAGTCTTTTTTTTTTTTTGCAAAATTGTATTTTTATTGGATAAAATAAAACAGAATTGTATTGCATGGTACAACAAATTGAAAACATCAACATTTTTTTTTCTTTCACTTACTTTTTTCTTTAAGTGTATTTTGTGCGTGTACTCGAGAGAGGAGCCGGACTGCAGGAGTTGGGAGTAGGCAGGCCTCCCCCAGAGGCAATCTGCCACCTTTCTTCATGCCCCGGGTGGCAATGGCGGGTGCGTAAGGGGGTCCTCCCACACAGCCCGCCCTACCTGCTCCGCTTTGAAGCCCAACAGGGCAGAGGGACTCCCTATAAGGGAGTGAGAGGATCTAGCCCACTCAACCAGCCCTGTTAGTCCTTCGCCTCTCTTTTTAGAGACCGCGTGGTCAAAGTGCATGCATGTTAACCCAATTTCGAGTGCGTGTGTAAGTGTGGTGGTTTTTGTGGGAGGGGGTGGGCGTACTAAGCGCAGGCTTAGCTCGCATAGCACACCCACCGGGAGCCGGGCTGATATCACCAAACTCAATTCACATGTAGCCGAGACCGGGATCCGAACCCCTAGCTGCAGAGGTGAATGGCTTGTCAGCGCAGTGCCAATCGCAGTGCCAATCGCGTTGAAAACATCCCCTGAAAACATCAACATAATGACATCGCAAAAAATTGTTCAAAAGAGGATATAAGAAAAAGGAACAGGTATACAGTGTCCAGAGACACAGATCACAGAAGTTATCCGCGTAATTATACAGGATAAATATAAAACAAACAACTCTTAGGTAGACATTAGAGGTATAGAACAGGGAATAGTAATATAGACTAAGGCGAGGGCAATGGCACAGGAGTCTCGTATCTCGTGTGATCCCAAGGTTCCCAAACTTTTTCAAACAGCGGTATGGAATCGTGGACAGAGGCTGTTAAATACTCCATCCTCCGAATCTCAGCAACTAAGTGAAGGAATCTGGGCCACGGAGGAGAGGCACCAGACAACCAACACAATGGTATGAGCCTTTTGGCGGCTAGTAAAATATAGGCGGCTAAACAGTTAACATTTTTGGATAGGCCAGGGAATGGAAGGCCTAAGAGAAAATTCAAGGGATCAAACGGAAGGGACACATCCAACACCTCCTGTATCAACAGCCTCACCTCTTTCCAAAAGGGTTGGATCAAGGAACATTTCCAGAAGATGTGAAACAAAGAACCAGTATCATTTCCACAACGCCAGCAGTTCAGCGAAACTGAGGGAACAAATGTATGAATGACATCAGGGGTTTTATACCAAAACATGGGAATCTTTATGGCCGTTTCCCTCTGGGTCACACATTTGGAGGACTTAAACATAGAAGACCAAACCTTATCCCAAGTTTGAACCGTTAGAGGCTTACCTAATAAATGAGACCACTTTCTCATGTAAAGGTGTGTGGTTTCAGACAGAGGGATCGACTCATGGAGGATACGGTGAATAGAGGATATTAGGTGTAGTTGGTGAGGACCTTGTGTACACAAAAGTTCAAAAGCTGTCGGCCTGTCAAGAGTCAGAGTAGGAGATTTGGAATGAAAAAAATGCCTGACCTGTAGGTAAAAATAAAAAAGTTGGGTGGGTATATCATATTTTCCGCATAAGGTATAGAAGTTATATAACCTCCGAGTGACAGGGTTAACTAAGTTTTGGAGTTGAAATAGAGGCGCATCGAGCCATGAAGACACCCTACCCAGGGACATACTATCTGGTATAGTTGGGTTAAACAGCACGTTCACGAGTGGAGGGCAAGGCGAAGCAAGGGAATAGAGACATTTACGCCAGATGGTTAAAGTAAAGGTCATTGGGGCAGTACATTGACGCTTGAAAATAGGATCCAGGGATGGAAGGGAACCCCAAACCAAAGAGCAAGGGTGGACCGGGTATAATACCCCCTTTTCGGAGCATGTAGGGAAGGCCAGGAAACAACAGCTCTCAAATGGGAGGCATAATAATATTTAACAATATCAGGATCTCCCAAACCACCCCTGGACCTGTGGGAAAACACCACTGAGCCTGCTATACGATGAGCCCTGCCACCCCATATGAACTTCAAAAAACTCCTACGAAGTGCTTTCAGATGGGAAGAGGGTACGGCAACCGGCAGCGTTTCGAAATTATATAATAATCTAGGTAAGATGGACATTTTAAGGACGTTGATCCTACCAAGAAGTAAAAGAGGATATTTCGTCCAGGTCAGCAGGGATTTATTAATGTCCACCATTAAAGGGGGAAAATTAACAGAATACAGAGATGAATAGGAGGGAGTAAGCATAACACCAAGGTATTTGAGGGACTCATTACACCATTTATAGGGATATGATCCTTTAAGTTGAGACAATAAGGTTGGTGAGATATGTATGGGGAGAGCTTCAGTTTTAGAAGTGTTAATCTTGTAACCGGAGATGGCACCAAAGGAAGATAATAATCTGTGTATTGATGGGAGAGAAATCAGTGGATTGGTAATAGTGAGTAGAATGTCATCCGCAAAAAGTGATAATTTATATTGTCCCTGTCGCATCACCACCTCCCCAATGTCCGGGTGGGAACGAATAGACTCAGCAAGGGGCTCCAGACACAAAATAAAAAGCAATGGACATAGGGGACACCCCTTGCCGAGTCCCGTTTGTTATGGGAAAGCGAGGTGACAGGAAGGACGACATCCACACTTTGGCCGTGACTGTTGAATAAAGGGCCTCCATAGCTTTCAGAAAAGGGCCATTAAAACCATACAATTTGAGAGTAGCAAAGGCCAACTCAGCCTGTCAAAGGCCTTTTGAGCATCTAAACTTAAAACTAATGCTGAGCGGGCAGATCTGTCCAGGAGGTCTATCAGATCCACTGTACGACGGGTGTTAGCCCCTGCATGCCTGCCAGGGACGAAGCCCACCTGGTCCCTATGGATTAATTTGGGAATTAGCCTGGACAATCTGGAAGCGAGAATTTTGATAAATATTTTATAATTTGAATTTAGAAGAGCTATTGGTCGGTAGTTGTCTGGGAGGGAGGAGTCCTTACCAGGTTTTGGGATAACCGAAATGTGAGAGTGAGAAAAGTGGGGATGTGGGGGAGTACCCTTAACCGCTTCCATACAGGGCTTTTATACACACATCCATACCAGGCCTATTCTGGCACTTCTCTCCTACATGTACAAATCATATTTTTTTTGCTAGAAAATTACGCAGAACCCCCAAACCTTATATATGTTTTTTTTTAGCAGACACCCTAGGGAATAAAACAACGGTCATTGAAACGTTTTATCTTGCACGGTATTTGCGCAATAATTTTTCAAACGCCTTTTTTTGGGAAAAAAATTGTTTCATGAATTAAAAAAATAACAAAACAGTAAAGTTAGCCCAATTTTTTTGTAAAATATGAAATATGATGTTACACCGAGTAAATAGATACCTAACATGTCACGCTTTAAAATTGCGCACACTCATGGAATGGCGCCAAACTTCGGTACTTAAAAATCTCCATAGGCAACGCTTTGAAATTTGTTACAGGTTACCAGTTTAGATTTACAGAGGAGATCTAGTGCTAGAATTGTTGCTGGCACTCTAACGCACGCGGCGATACCTCACATATGTGGTTTAAACGGCATTTACATATGTCGGCAGGACTTGCGTGTGCGTTCACTTCTGCGCGCGAGCTACTGGGGACAGGGGCATCAAAAAAAAATGTATTTCTTTTTTTTTTACATATTTATTTCTTTTTTTACACTTTTTTTATTTTTATTTTTTTTATTATCACTTTTATTCCTATTACAATGAATGTAAACATCCCTTGTAATAGGAATGTGTGTGACAGGTACTCTTTATGGAGAGATGCAGGGTCAATAAGACCCCACATCTCTCCTCCAGGCTGGAAAGCATGAAATCGGTGAAAAAAATTCACAGATCGCATGCTTGCTGTTGCTTAGCAGCCGCAATTGCGGCTTTGTTTACTTACGGGGACCCGGGCGTGACGTCATCACATCGCGCCCGGGTCCTCCGACGGTCATAGAGATGACTGGTGACCATCTGGTCACCAGTCATCTCTATGCTTCCTCCCAGCGCCGGACAATTCGTTCTCCGGGCCCCCAATGGCACGGGAGAGCCCGGAGAAGCACCGGATGGCGGCGGGAGGGGGGGTGTCCCCTCCTGCCGCCTGTAAGAATGATCTAGCGGCGGAACCGCCACTATGATCATTCTTATGTTGTGCAGAATCGCCGGCAGAAGAAAAGGATATCTGAATGATGCCTCTAGCTGCAGGCATCATTCAGATATCCCCCCACAAAGCCCAGGATGTCATATGACGTCCACCCGGATCGGTAGAGGTCCTTTGTGGACGTCATTTGACAATGGCCTGGGCGGGAAGTGGTTAATAAAAGAACTGTAAAGGGTAAGCCTATGGGGGATAGGATATCAAAGAATGTTTTATAGTAGAAGTAAGGTAAACCATGGGGGCCAGGGGATTTATGTAGGGAGAGATCTTTAATTATAGCCAAAAGTTCCTCAGCCGAAACTGCCGCATTCAATCCGGCCAGATCCGCTGCAGACAATCTTGGAAGCTTAATATTAGAGAAAAAAGACTCAAACTTATCTTGGGTGAAAGAAAAATGGTTCTCCGGGGTCAGGCAATTGTATAATTTACGATCGAACTTGCCAAAAACATCGGACATCTCACAGGGACAATGCGTTCTGGATCCATCTGTTTGTAGAAGGAAGTCAGGGAAAGAATGTGAGGCTACGGCAATATGCTGAGCCTGCATGGGATAGCGCAGAGGGAGAAGTGGGCTGCCGTGCTCTGGGGTAGTAACAGCCTCTGATTGGTCAGCTGCGGCAGCCCCCTTCTCTGATAGGTCCGTTCGCGTGAGGTAAAACCCGCACTGGACGAGCCTATATAAGGGAGAGGCTGAGGCGATTTGCTCAGTCACGTCTCCTGACAAGCAGCATCGCCCGCCTCTCCCTCTCTCTCAGGATGAAGCGCGCTGTGCAGGACAGCCGTGAGGAGCTCTTATGTAGACTCTTAGAGAAGGCGGAGAGCAGGGGAGGTGAGGAGTGGCTGAAGCGTTGCCTGTCAGAGGAGAGTGGCTCTGTTTCATCCGTCAGCCCAGCTGCAGTACCAGAGATGAGCGTGGGCGCCCCCAGGAAACAGCCTGGAAGAAAAAAGAAATGTAAGACCAATAATTTAGCTCCTCAAGCTGAGGGAGCTGCAACAAGAGGTGCTTCTTGCCAGCAAGGGAGCAGCGCTGCCTCTTCCCCCCCTCCTGGGGACTTGGGTGAGCATGTTTTACCTGAAGTTGTTTTCAGTAATGTTAACCAGTTATCTGCATTTTCTAGTCTAATTGAATCTTTGTCTGTCATTGTGCAGCAGTTCAAAGGTATACATGGTCATGGTGCGGATTTTACCTCACAAAATGTAAATATGTATGTGCAACCAGGTGAGAGTCTGAGTACTCAGGCATGCACAGTAAGTCAGAGTGCACAGGAGACTGGTGCTGGAAATAGCGATAATGCTATTGATATGGAGGAGATTGGTGTGGTGTGGCATGAGGCTGGTCATCCCTCTCTGCTAAATAAGGATGTTACTGTCAGATCGAGTGTGAGGTGTCCGGCTGTTCATAATACTTTACCCCTCAGATCCTCGGCTGCATTGGTCAGCGAGTCTTCCTTTAAGGAACCCCTCCCTTGCAGTTTATCCCCGCTGGGTTTTCATCTGTCTAAGTCAGTCAAAGAAAAAATTTGGAGGGGTGAATATCTCGATATATTATCACTTCTCCCTGCTTCTAAGGAGTTTTTGGCTAAATCTGACAGACAATCCAGCGAAAGAACAGAGGAAGATAGGAGGAGAGCGGTTCCTAAGACATTTCAAAACTGGCTGCAAGCGTTCTGTATCTATGCAGCAGTTATGGGAGAACGCTTCCCGGGGAAGTGCTCAGGTTTATTCCAACACCTGGATATTATTGCGGAGGCCTTTCGCCACTTTGGCGGCTCCGCATGGTTCTCATATGACGAGAATTTCCGTCAAAAACTAGCTGTGCACCCATCGCTGCATTGGGGGGCTAAGGACGTGGGTTTATGGTTAAACCTTATGCTGCCACCTAGGCCCCAGTTCACCCCTCGCCCCGCTTCCAATGGTCAGAGTCCAGTCAGGAAGGGTGTATGCTTTGCATTCAATGAGGGTCAATGTAAATTCTTATTGAATTGTAGATACAAACATGAGTGTTCTTATTGTGGTGGTACTCACGCGGCGAGCAGATGTTTTCGTAATGCTGCCGCTAGTTCCTCTCATTCAGGACCCAAGGACACACATGGGAAAGGCCCCGACTCCGGTGAGCCTGGCAAGAATGCGCCCATGGCTCGAGCGCTATCCAGACCACAGGATGGCGGCTCTGCTAACTGAAGGTTTTGCCAATGGTTTCTTAGTGCCATCCTTTACTGGTTCAGGGTGTACACCAGTTAAAAATTTACTATCGGTGTCCATGCACTCTAACTTAGTTCTTGAGAAAATTTGCAAAGAATTGTCTGAGGGTAGGGTTGCTGGTCCCTTTAATGACCCGCCATTCTCTAATTTCCGGTTGTCCCCTTTGGGCATCGTACCCAAAAAAGAGCCGGGTGCGTTCAGACTGATCCACCACCTATCTTACCCACCGCATTCGTCACTCAATGACGAAGTTGCCTCTGTGGAGGCTCCAGTCTGCTACGCCTCATTTGATGAGGCTTTGTGTCTTTTGAGGCAAGCAGGGCAAGGGGCTGCGCTAGCAAAGGCTGATATTAAGTCGGCTTTCCGCCTTCTTCCCGTGCATCCACAAGGCTTTAATTCTTTGGGTTTTCAATTTTTGAATAAATATTATTTCGATAAATGCATGCCAATGGGGTTTTCTATGTCATGCTTTTATTTCGAGGCTTTTTCCTCCTTCTTACATTGGGTCGTGTCAGTCATTACCCCTCAAGGCCTTATCCTACATTATCTAGATGACTTCTTGTTTTTAGGTCCCCGGGGGTCATCAGTGTGTATGGAAGCTTTACAGGTTTTCTTTGACGTTTGTCATGACTTTGGCGTGCCTCTGGCCCAGGAGAAGACAGTTTTTCCCACGACAGTTATTGAATTTTTGGGGATCACGGTTGATTCTGAACGAATGGAGTTCAGATTGCCACAACAGAAGATACATAAAATGAAGTCTATGATTGCAACCTTTCTTGTAAGTAAGAAGGTGTGCTTAAAGGAGGCACAGTCTTTGCTGGGTCTTTTTGCTTTTGCAGCCAGAGTCATCCCTATGGCTAGGGTATTTTCGCGCAGGTTCTCGTTAGCCATAAAAGGTATGGTGAACCCTTACGCTCATTTCCGAATTTCAAAAAGCATCAAAGATGATCTAAGAATTTGGGATGCTTTTTTAAATGAGTTTAATGGTTCCTCGGCCTGGCAAATGGACTTTATTAATAGTTCTCAGTTGGAGTTCTTCACTGATGCAGCTGGCTCTGCTGGGTTCGGGGCTTTCTTGGATGGGCGCTGGTGCGCCCAGTCCTGGCACCCTGATTGGCTCCAGAAGGAGATACTTCAAAATCTAGTTCTGTTAGAGCTCTTTCCAGTGATAGTGTCAGTGGTTGTGTGGGAAGACATCTTTAGGAATCGTAGAATCTTAGTTCATACGGATAATAAGGGTGTCTTTTTTTGCCATCAATACTCTGTCCTCTAAGTCTGATCCCGTTCTGAGGTTATTACGTTTCCTTGTACTTCATTGTATGAACTGTAATATATGGTTGAGAGCTGAGCATATTGCAGGTAAAGAGAATAACATAGCAGATTCTTTATCTCGTTCACAGTTCAAGAGATTCCGAGAGTTGGCGCCATCAGCGGATCAACATGGCACCCCTTGCCCAGACTTCCTCTGGGGCTTAATTTGGGAATAATATTCCGGAATCTCAAGGCTTCAGTAGCGGAAAACACCTGGAGGGATTATAGGCTTTCATGGCACAAATGGTGCTCTTTCTGTCAACCATTGGGTTTGGATCCACTAGCTGTATCTTCTTACGTGGCTTTGTCTTTTTTGTCTTTTCTCATTCAGTCCAATCTGTCCCCGGCTTCCATAGGTAAAATATTGGCTGGAGTTTCTTTTTTCCTTAAGTTTGCAGGCCTTCCTGCTCTTACCTCTTTCTTTCAGGTCACTCAGGTTTTGAAGGGCCTCAAAAAGTCTAGGCCCTCTTTAGATAATAGGCGTCCCATATCTATCCCCATTTTGATCGATCTTCTTCAGATCCTTCAAGATGTCTGCTCATCCAGTTTCGAGTCTTTGCTTTTCAAGGCTGCTTTCTCTATAGCATTCTTTGGAGCCCTTCGGTTAGGTGAGTTTACAGCATCAAACAGAAACTCTTTTTCATTTCTCCGTTTTTCTCATGTTCAGTTTGATGTCGGTTCTGTCCGTCTGTTTTTGTCCAGATCCAAGTCCTCTCAGGTTGGCCAGTGGTTTTCTTTATCCAGTTCTCCTAATGAGGCTATCTGTCCTGTGTTTCATGTTCATAATTATCTTTTGGTCAGACCATTGAGTAACGATTCCTTTTTTATTCATGAAGACTTGTCCTCTCTAACAAGGTACCAGTTCTCAGCTGTTTTGGCCTCCTGTTTGAAGCGTTTGAATTTATCGGGGTACCATTTTTCTTCCCATTCTTTCCGAATTGGCGCTGCCACCACAGCTGATTCTATAGGTTTTTCAGAGAGTAAGGTTAAAAAAGTGGGTAGGTGGGGCAGCAATAGATATAAGTTATATGTTCGTCCCAGTCTTCTAACTTTATGATTCTTTTTCAGATTTATCCAGGAATATCGCTTGGGTCATAGGTCACTCCTACGTGTTCTGGGCTTACAAGCACTCCGGATCCAGATCATACTCTGCTAACCTGGGGCTTGATCCTGATTTATTTTTAATTTTATGGTCAGGTGTTAGAGGTATGCGGTGGCGCAATTTAAAAGACCACCTAGCTTATTTGTCTTCTGTCTGGCCTCAACCCCAAGTGATAGTTATCCACGTGGGGGCTAATGACTTGGGTAAATTCAACACATGGGACTTGTTATGTGAAATGAAAAGGGATCTCTATTCCATAACTCAAATGTTCCCGGGTTCAGTGTTAGTATATTCTGAGATGGTTCCCAGGCTGTTATGGTCGCCGCATGGCACCCTTTTCTACGTGGATAGGATCCGCAGACGTCTAAATAGGACGATTCATAGTTTTATGCCTTCAATTGGTGGCTCTTCCTTTCGTCATTCCGAGTTAGAGGGTTTTTTGCCTGGGTTGTTTCGGGTTGACCAAATTCATCTGTCAGGCATTGGCCTGGACATTTTTAATATGGGGATCCAGTCCATGATCGAATCAGCCACGGTGGTGGGGGGGCCTCGGCCAACAGCTTCGCGGTTGGCCCCGGCCGGTGGGGAGTAGTCGTCCAGCTTTTGCTGGATGGACAGAAATTAATTTGATTTTAAAGTTTTAAGTTTAGCCAATTTGGCCTTTTGTAATTTAATTTATTTATTGAGAAAATTTTTGTAACCCCGCCCCCACATTTTATGGATGACACCGTGGCCAATTTTACCAAAGTTAAATAAAAATGTTGTATCAAATTGTTGTTTGGTCTCCTTATTCAATACCTCTGTACTAGCCCATGTGAGGCTACGGCAATATGCTGAGCCTGCATGGGATAGCGCAGAGGGAGAAGTGGGCTGCCGTGCTCTGGGGTAGTAACAGCCTCTGATTGGTCAGCTGCGGCAGCCCCCTTCTCTGATAGGTCCGTTCGCGTGAGGTAAAACCCGCACTGGACGAGCCTATATAAGGGAGAGGCTGAGGCGATTTGCTCAGTCACGTCTCCTGACAAGCAGCATCGCCCGCCCGCCCACCCTTACCTGTCAGTTTGTCATAATAAGTCATGGGGTCGTCTGTATGGGGGGAGTAGTCGTCCAGCTTTTGCTGGATGGACAGAAATTAATTTGATTTTAAAGTTTTAAGTTTAGCCAATTTGGCCTTTTGTAATTTAATTTATTTATTGAGAAAATTTTTGTAACCCCGCCCCCACATTTTATGGATGACACCGTGGCCAATTTTACCAAAGTTAAATAAAAATGTTGTATCAAATTGTTGTTTGGTCTCCTTATTCAATACCTCTGTACTAGCCCATGAAATGGGCGTGGATGTAGTTTGTTAACCAACATTCTATGGGGTTTGTTTGAGGATTCGTAAAATTTCTGTTTCGTCCAGAGCAAAGACCTGGCTGCACTACCGAGCTTCAACAACTTGATTTGTTCTCTAAGGGAGGTAACTCTATGTAGTTTCGCCACCGTGGGGGCACACTACAGCTTCAGCTCTGCGACAACCAGAGCAGATGTCAGTGACTGAAGAAGTCCATTCCTATCTTTTTTATAATGGAGAGCATTCAGCGATGCAAATGCCACGAAAAACGTCCTTGTGCACTTCCCACAATGTAGAAAAGTCTGAAACTGACCCCAAGTTAAGCTGGAAAAAATCCTCTAAGCCCCTGGCTAAGGTGGAACGTGAAACCTCGGATTGTAAGAGATGGTCATTAAGACGCCAGTGGCAGGATTTGGTGAAGGCTTGAGAAAGCATGAGATCCAACACAATGGGAGCATGGTCAGACCATGTAATGGGTGATATACGGGACTCGACCACATAGGGGATAGTCGGGGCCGAAATAAAAAAGTCATCGAGACGTGAGTACATTTTATGAGCTGGGGAGTAGAAAGTAAATTGTTTGGATGATGGGTGCTTAATCCTCCATGAGTCGAAAAGCTGGTGCGACCTAACACATCTACGAAAAGCATTGGCTTGGGATGTGACCTCTTTAGATGGGGAACATTATGGAGGGTTTGTCTATCTCTAGTGGGAGACATAACCAAATTGAAATCCCCACCAACAATCATAAAAGGTTGTGTACGATATTGGGGGGAATCAAAAAGCTTGTTGAGGAAGTCTACCTGACCAGTATTGGGAGCATATAGATTGACCAAAGTAAATGAGGTGGACAGAAGCTCACAGTCTAAAATGAGGAATCTCCCATGGGGGTCAACATGTGAGCTCTTTACCCTAATAGGACATGACCTTTTAATCAGGATAGCCACTCCCGCCTTGCCCATGGAATCAGAGGCAAGAAAGGAGGTGGGGAAAAACTTTGAAGCAAATATAAACAAACCTCCCGGTCGGAAGTGGGTCTCCTGAATCAGCATTACATCTGCGCCTAAGGCCCTGAAGTCCTTCAGGGCCATCCAGCGCTTGTGGACAGAACCTAGACCCTTCACATTATATGACAGAATCCTTAAAGCCATGTAAGAAGGCAAATTAAATAGGCTTGTGTATGAGTAGTAAAAATGGAATCAGCACAACATAGGAGTCAGCACAACATAGGAGACATAAAAATAACAGTAGGCATAAAACTGTATATAACCATTTCTAGAAAAAACATCACCCCAACACCTGAAAGGCAACAGATATATCCTGCAAGGGAACATCATTGAATTATAAAAATAAAAACATTGCAAATTTGACCTATAGAGCTGACATACAGATATGGACACAAGAAAAAAGGACAAAAAAACAACACACATAAAAAAAGAAAAAAATACCTAAATCTTTGAAATCCTGAGTTGTAAATACAACTCAGGAGCCCTGGAAAAAACCCAGGGCCAAGCAGGGGCGTATATGGACTTCCATCAGGAGACTTCGGGCAAGGAGATGAGGCGGGCCGTCTGCACACCTTACGAACTTGGTAGCGACCGTAATTAGTTTGATTGTCAGAGTTCCAAAAAAAAAAGAAACCAATGATAGAAACACATCTAATGGGTTGGGAAAAAGATCCACCCCAAACCGAATACAGGGTGGATAAAAAAAACTATGAAAAATAGGCCAGTCAATTCAGTTTCTTTCAAAACTAAGAAACCTTAATGCAAGGAGCACTGAAGTGTGGATCCCAGAGAAAAACACGGAAAGTTCAAGGAAGCTGCCTGGAGAAACGTGGACGCTGAGGAGTAGAGAAATGCTTCTTAGATCTCCCCCTCACGGGGATCCAGATGCGGCTTGGAGTGTTGGGAGGAGGGCGAACTTGGGCAGGAGGAGGATTCAAATGTTCTTCCGAAAGAGGAGGCAGACCGAGACTTTTCAGAAATGTTTCACCTTCTTGCAATTCACGCAGGGTATGTTGTACCCCATCTTTGGACACAACGAGGCGGAAGCCCCAATAGTATGGAATCTTGTGATGCTGTAGATGAGAAGTAATTGGACGCAGAGATCTACGCTTAGCAAGAGTAATGGAAGATAGGTCACAAAAAATCTGCAGCTTTGCCCCTTTGTACGTAATTTGGGATTTGTTACGTGTGGCCAGGATTAGTAACTCCTTGCTTTCGAAAAAATGAAACTTCACTATGACGTCTCTAGGTCTGGCTCCAGCCAGAGGTTTAGGACCCAGAGACCGATGTGCCCTATCCATACGCCAGTCTATATCCACCACAGTGGGAGCCAGGACGTTGAATAAACCCAGAAGATAGGCACGTAGATCAGACTCACCAACTGTTTCGGGGATACCCCTGAAGCGCAAGTTCTGCCGTCTTTCCCTGTTCTCCAGGTCTTCCTGTTGTAGTTGTAGTTGGGTGCCCGAAAGACGTAGGTTGTGATTTTCTTTCACAATAGCTTGTACATAGTTAACCATCTCATCAAATTTGTGTCTGTACGTTCTCCAATTTGGTTAATTTCTCCTCTTAGTTCCGCAGCTAACTTGCCCACCTAAGCTGAGACATTATTTGTGATTTGTCGCAGTAAAAGTTGCAGTTTAGCATCAAGCTTAGCATCTAGTATGTCTGGGGTGAGGATTTTGTGCAGGGAAGGAGGACCAAGATCTGGACCTTGAACGGAGGTTAGCGGAGAATTATTAACAGTTTCCGTGCCCAGAGATGGGTCTAATGTGGCAAAGGGATCCACAGGGTGACTGACGGTCGCATATTGCGACCTGGTGACAAAACGTTCCATATTAGATTATTTACAGTGTCCAAACAAAGGCTTATAGTAACGCTGTTGCTGACCAACTTTGCCCATGGGGTGCCAAAGAAGCAGAGTGAAAGGTTAAGCTAGCCCCGAAGCTAGAAAAAAATGGCTAGAGTAGCATTGCGGAGGTTTCGGTGCACAGACGGGACCCTGAGCTTCATTAAATGGCAGACTACATAACCACTTTAATAGGTGTCAGTTCCTCTGCTGGTGTATCAAGCATTAGCATACATGTAAAATCAGCAAGGCACTGGGTTTGGTAGAGATGAGAGCAAGCAGTGAATTAATGGAGGAGGTTGGGAGTAGCTGGAGTAGCAAGATGGCCGCCGACTTCCAGGAGCAGACTTTCCTGAGAGAGGAGGCCGCCCGGGAGAGCTCCAAGTCTGTGCAGGCCCTAGACCAGGGGTGGGCAATCTCGGCCCTCCAGCTGTGGTGAAACTGCAAATCCCATCATGCCTCTGCCTCTAGGAGTCATGCCTGTGATTGTCAGGGTCTTGCAATGTCTCATGGGACTTGTAGTTTCAAAACAGCTGGAGGGCCGAGTTTGCCCTCGCCTGCCCTAGACTCACCACCCAAACAGCGATCGCGGCTAAACAGAGGATCCAGCAGTCAGGTGTACCCGGGGAGGCAGCTAGGAGGGGTGGGAGGCCGCAGCTCATGCACTCACTGCACCCTGGAATCCAGTCCGTAGGCCTCAAGATGGCACAGCGGAGCTCCGCGATCCACTGCAATCCACCACCGGATCTCTAGGGGTTCCCCCTTAGCAGGGTGTTCACACAGCAGCCGGCAGAGTAGGCCAATACGTTTGACCAGTGTCCGGATTGCCAGAGGAGGGACCAGAGAGCTCCAGAGGAGGCACAGGCCGCAAGATGGTGGCGGCGCGGAGCAGGCCTCAGCGGTATTGTTGGCCACGAGTGTCCAAAAAGCTGGCAAAGGGGCCAGCAAAGATGTCCCAGAGGCGGATGCCTAAAAAAATGGGTCGCTCAGAGGAAATTCAGGCCAGGGATGGCAGTAGATTAGTCCAGTCTGTGCGGAGCTCAGCACCCACACGTCTTCCCCCCCAAAAGTCTTTTTAAAATCTCCATACTCCGTGATGACAGCACCAATTGTGGAAGAAAGTTCCACATCCTTATTGTCCTCACAGTGAAATACCCCAAAACTCCATCAACCTCATTGTGTGACCCTGTGTCCTCTTACACTCCTTGAGACTAAATCGTTCTTCTCCTATGATGGGGTCACCATTGAGGTATTTGTAAATTGCCATCATATCTCCTCTCAAGTGTCTCTTCTCCAGCGAGAATAAATTTAGTGCTTGCAGGTGTTCCTCATAATTGGGGGCATCCAGTCACCTTATTAGTTTTGTTGCCCTTCTTTGAACTCTCTCCAGTTCCAGCACATCCCTTCTGTTGACCAGAACTGGACAGAATACTCCAGATGTGGTCTAACCAAAGATTTATTAGGTGGTAGGCTTATAGTTTTATCTCTGGAGTATGTCCCTTTTTTATGCATACTAATATTCTGCTGGATTTGGTAGCTGCACCTTGACATTACATGCTACTGCTCATCTACTAGGACCCCCAGAGCTTTCTCCATTCTTGATTCCCCCAGCGATACTGTCAGGTGCATGTATGGAGATTGAGATGCTAAGAGGGCTCCCCTTGTGGCTGAGTGCAGCGTGCCCCTGGAGTTGGGAACAGGGAGTGCGTCGCCCAAAGAAGCGCGGTTGGCCAGGTGCTTGTTTGCAGTCAGATGAGCTTAGCCACTGAGGGATGACTGAAGCAGGCAGAGCTGAACTTGCTGTGTTCAGGTAAACAGAGAAACCAGGAGCAAGGCCAGAGGTCGTAGACAGATAAGTCAGTCCAGAGCATACACAGGGGTGAGCCAAGGTCATACACAAGCAGGGTCCAGGTACAAGCTGAAGGTCAAGCCGGTGATCAGGAAGTAGTAGAAGAGTCCAGAAGCAGGCCAAGGGTCAAACTGGGAGATCAGGAAGCGAGGTCAAGGCAAGCCGGGTCACAACGAATAGACACAGATTAGGAGGCAAGGTCAATGTAAAAGGAGCTGAGGAGATAATCCAGCAATGTCCTGTAGTCACAGGCTGGCTTAAATAGGGCCATTGGCACCAGTGTCTGTCATGCCACATGTGCACCATCGCGCACGTGCAGTCAATGCAGCCGTGCACATGCTCGTGCACGTCTCGGGAACCTCTGTGGGCATCCATGAAGGTTCTGGGCAACATTGCCAGTACCGCGACGGCCATGTCCCTGACACATTCTCCCCTTAGTGAGTAGTTTACATTTATGTTTTTTGCCCCCAAGTGCATTACTTTACATTTCTCCACATTAAACCTAATTTTCCATGTAGTTTGCCACTCCAATATTATGTTTAGGTTTTTCTTTAAAATTTCTATATCTTGATGTAACATTATTGCCCTGCTTATTTTTTGTCCTCTGCAAAAACTGAGATTGAGCTATGTTTATCCCATCCTCTATATCATTTCTGAATAAATATAATATAATTGGCCCCAAGACAGAACCTTGGGGTACCCCACTTACCACTCCAGACTAGTCTGAATACACATTATCTATCACCACCCTTTGGACATGCCCCTGTAACCAGTTTTTTACCCAAGAACAAACCTTATGGT